>NW_018128211.1:379879-385757 GCF_001952655.1 Monopterus albus
GGAGGAGCTGGAGGAAGTGTCTGGAGAGAGGGAAGTCTGGGCATCTTTGCTTAGACTGCTGTCCCCCCGACCCGGTCCCAGATAAGCGGAGGAAAATGGATGGATGGATATTCTAGTTTTTACTCCACTACATTTATCTTATAACTTTAGTTACTAGTTGCTTTTCAGAACCAGATTAATACAAAATGCATTATAATTATAAGACCTCATTGATCTATGGTGGAAATTTCACAAGCTACCCAGCAGAAATTCAAATTAAATGCAAGTAAACTAGCTGCTCCTTTAGCAGCTGCAACATTCAATGTGATCTACACAGTAATGCATTAGGCATTATAATACAATATGATATAAATGAAAGTGAAATGTGCCATTCTGCATAATGAGTACTTTTGCTTTTAGTACCAAGTATGATTTAATTCTAACACTTTTGTACTTTTACTTAAGTAACATTTTGAATGCAGGATTTTTACTTGTAGCAGACCATTTTAAAACTGTTGTATTGATACTTGTACTTAAGTAAAGGATCTGAGTACTTCTTCCATCACTGCCCATGGGATGTCAATCATTCAAAACTTTATTGTATTGGAACTTTATTTGTATAGCACTTTTCAGTTTTCACAGGTTCTTTACAGGTGACCAACATAAGAAAATGTTCACATAAAAAAAATACACAAACCAATGGATGTGAGGAAATAGATATATTAGATGCAATATAACATTCATATAATAACAGCATTAACATTTTCCACATTGTATTACATTGCATTGTTGAGTAAAATACTAAAGGTTAAGGCCAGTCATTTTCTATATTAACAGTATTGTCAACACTCCCCATACTGAGACTAAAACCAACAGTGATTTGCCTCTCACTGTTAATGTCTGTCAGACCTGAATTAACTGTTCAAAAACAATAAAAAAATTAAAAAAAAAAAACACAACAGAAGCACACCGTTTAGTGACATAACTCCTAATTATGAAACACAAAACCTTAATGTTTGTTAAGAGTGTCCATTGATCTTGTGTATGCGCCCTTGACTCTTGCTTATTTCTGACACTGTATAAAGTTATGAACATTCGGGGGCAACATTTAAAAAAATGTTAGGATCTATTCTTTTTGTAATGAGAAAACATGTCTCTCAGTGTAGTGGAGTGTTTCCCTGATGTGCTTGTAATTGTTTTTGAACAACAATGGAGGTTTATGGCACAAATAAACTAATCCAGGATTGACAGACATTAACTGTGAGTAGAGGTAACTTGTTATTTTTATTCTCTGTATGGGAAGTGTTAAAAATATTGGTAATATAAGAAATGAAACATGGGGAGTTTTGTAGTGAATTTTAACAATAAAAATACTGATACTTAATTTGGCCGTTTAAATTATATACAGCACATTTTAACCTATTTTAACCCAGTATATACTGTAAATGAAAGTTTCCAGTTATTTCGAGTCTATCTTAAAGCAGTTCTCAAATACAGTACAATAGGTATTTTGAAAGAGTCATTTGTTGCTGGATAAATTCCTCCTGTCCTAGCTATCTAAAAGCATACAGTCTTTGTTCTTTGCCAAAATGTTTAGGCAAATTTTAGCAGCATAATGTTGGTCTTTTAGTTTCTTACTCCTGGTAGTTGCATTTAGGTTTGTTGCCTGGAGCACACATTAAAATACACAAGACTGCCAGGATGAAGACAAGCACTTGATTTGAAAAACTCACACTTCTGAAGCCCCATGTTAGATTTGCTGAACTTTAGAATACATTTTAGCAGAAAATTAAGACTACTGTGCGGTTGCATGCCAGTCTCTGCCTCTCTCAGGCAGCTCAGCTCCATACCACCTGGATTCACTGCACATTCTGGTTGTAGCTTTGTTCAAGACTGAACTTGATACATTATTTGTCTGCTGGTTGTGCAAACCATGGAATGCAGCGTTAAGCACCATCACTTGAATGTAAACCCATACTGAAATCATAAGAATACTAATAACGCCACAGCTGACACAATAAAGAGAGAGAATATAACTTTTTTTTAGGGATTTTATATATAAGCTTAAGAGTTACAGCACAACAGTGAGAAATAAAGTAAAATAAAAATCATCAATAATTGTTTCGATTAGCTTATAATCTAAAAGAATCAACTACTATTTCTAAACATCAATCTAAACTGATTAAATTCATTGTAGTTGAGCTGTCAATCACTAAATACAAGTCAGAAATTCTCACTGTGACCAGTCCTTAGCTGGTTAAAGTTGATGGTTGTGGCATTCTATTGAAAATCATTGTTTCCTCATAAATCTTCTTTTAGACAGGAATTCAGAGTTTTTGCTGAATTTTGAAGCATTGGAATAGTTCAATCATCCCATGTTGACTTCCCGCTCTTTGTAGCGGCTCTATTGGTGGAACTGCAGCCAGTTCAATCTTTCATCTGTCTTCCTTCTGTCTCTCGGTCTTCTGGAAGTCAAAAAAAAAAAAAAAAAAAAAAGCAACGCATAATTATCAGAGTCTCCAGCTGCAACCACTGAACAAGATGTAGTTCCCCTTTTGTGTTTCTTAAAGGATTCTTGTCTGTAGACTTCATCCTCTCATCCAGCCAAATGCCACAGTTTGCAGTTAATACCTTTTTTTGGCATGCATGGTGTTCTTCAGAACTTGTTTTACTGTCAATTTTCAGTGCACTGCTTGTGACTACTTGTGGCCAACTTCCCCTCACAGTGATTCAGCAGTAAATAACTTGCTCTTTTAGTTACTCACACACTTCACTCTGAATGTAAAATCACTTTTCATTACTTTTTCATGTCACGTTTTAGTCTTACACATTCAACTAATAATTACTTCAAACAAAACACAAATCAAATAGGGGCCATGATGCTCTTGAGTTCCTCCCTCTCCTTTCCTCTTTCTACATACAGTGGGTACAGAAAGTATTCAGACCCCCTTAAATTTTTCACTCTTTGTTATATTGTAGCCTGTCAGAAACGGCGCGCGTAATGCGGCCGAAAAGTATTTAGGTGAACTCAAATGGCCAGACGAGGAAGTGTAAAACAAAACCGTCTCTTTAATAAGAGAACTAATAAAAACCCATACAAGACACGGTGCAAACAAAAAAAAACCTCACGGTCGGTATCGGTCCCAGGTCAGAGCCAGCAAACGCGTACATCCAGGGGAATCCAAAGTGCGTAGTTCGAAGGGAAAGTCCAATAAGCCGATACACATAAGCAGTCCGAGATAAGAGGGCAAAGCAGAACAGAGTAATCCAATGAAACAGTCCGAGTCAGAAAAACAAATACCAAAAACCAAATATAGTGCTGGAAAATCAGAGCTGGGGTCTAGAACAATCTGGCAGCGTCTTTGTGGGAGGACGCTGCCTAAATAGAAGTGTAAACAGGTGCACATAATAACGAAGCAGGTGAAACTAATGTGAGTGATGAAGAACGTAAAAAAGACCGAAACTAAGGTGAAACAAAAACAGGAAGTAATGTCAAAATAAAAGCCGGACAGGAAGCAGTGGACCCGAATCATGACAGCTCAAGGGGCTCCTCCTCCTCCATCCTGGAGGAGGAGCTTTTAATAAGTAAGGATAATCATAAGATGATTTATGTGTGTGTTTTGTTTGAAATAACCATTAGTGCCACTTGTTCACAGGCTCCTCAAACTGTTCCTCACTAATAGGGGGACAATGGTAGTCTATAATAAAATATGAAAGTTCCAAATTGCAAACTAAAACCCAATTTCAGTCTAAATAATAACATTATTGGGTGTTACACAAAAGCCGTAAAAACTATAGCATAATGCTCAAATAAAATTTTTAGAAAACTGAATAGGATACGATTATGTGAGCTTTCTTTTAGAAAATCACAAATAATATTAACACTGCAGAATAACAGGTCATAGTTAAAGGTGGTGTACTGGACTACATTATATTCAGAGGTGTTCCTAATATTGTGACCCTCTCATGTATGTCAGTGGGCAGGACAAAAACATGGAGTCACTTCTAAATATAATGTAGTCCAGTACGACACCACCTTTAACTACGAACTCAATAATGAACACATCATTAAACTTCATCAAGTTTTGAATAAGATAAATTAATAAACTAGAGACCTACCTTTTACTCACCACATGCCTCTTGCTGCTGCACTTCCTACTTCCTGTGTACAGAGGAAGTCCAGGTTTTCACCTACATGCAAGACCTAATCTATGGATTAAAATTTGGAAGGTAGATTAAATTTGGATTTTTTTCTACTTCCTGTGACAAAGGAAGTCACATTTTTAATTTGCAACATGAAACAAAAAGTTACTTTAACCTACAAGTGAATGATTAGCCTTCCCTTAGTTATGCTGCTATAGGCCTAGGCTGCTGGTGGGCTCCATGATGCTCTGAGTTTCTCTCCTCCCCTCTCCTCTCCTCTCTCTCTATGCATCTATATGCCACCATTACACATCACTAACTTTGTGTCTCCTTGTATAGACAGGTGTGTGGCTTTCCTAATCACGTCCAATCAGTATAATCAAACACCGCTGGACTCAAATGAAGGTGTAGAACCATCTCAGGGATGATCAGATGAAATGGACAGAGCCTAAGTTAAATATATGAGTGTCACAGCGAAGGGTCTGAATACTTATGACCATGTGATATTTCAGTTTTTCTTTTTTAATAAATCTGCAAAAATGTCAAAAATTCTGTGTTTTTCTGTCAATATGGGGTGCTGTGTGTACATTAATGAGGAAAAAAATGAACTTAAATGATTTTAGCATATGGCTGCAATATAACAAAGAGTGAAAAATTTAAGGGGGTCTGAATACTTTCCGTACCCACTGTATATGCCACCATTACACATCACTAACATTGTCTCTTCTCTCTCCCATAGTGTGTCCGCTCTCTCTTGCTCCCTTTACCTTTCTGCAGGTTGCCCTGGCTCTGGAGCTCTACGTTTCTGATGAGCAGTCACCGGCCACATGAACTTGACCAGTGTTTGGTTGTTTGTTGTTGTCTTGTTGCTTTTATTCTTTTCTTCTTTCCACTCATTCCAACCGGCCGAGGCAGAAGGCCGCCCACCAAGAGCTGGGGTCTGTCGGAGGTTTCTTCCATTAAAGGGAGTTTTTACTCCCCACCGTTGCCAAGTACTTGCTCAAGGGGGATTTGTTGGATTTTCCCTCTGTAATAAAATTGATAACAGTAAGCTCTAGACCTTACTTTGTAAAGTGTCCTGAGATGACGTTTGTTGTGATTTGGCGCTATATAAATCAAATTTGATTGATTATAAGGTCATTTCTGGTACCAGGTCATCAGAGGGTGGGACTGCTGTTATGGCCTGTGTTTCCTGGGATTTTTCTGGGTTCTCTCCGGGACCCGCTTTTACAACTTTGCAGAAAAGTAGCAGATCTTTACTGGGAATCACAACTACAGATTTTGTGTCCCATTATAATGTGCAAAATAATCACCTGCATGGACAGGACAGACTTTCTGTCTGATTTAGTTTGTGCTTAGTACAGATAAAATAATCATAGTGGATAACTTTAATATTCATATAGATGCTGACAATGACAGCCTCAACAGTGCATTCAGTTAACTATTAGACTCAGCTGGCTTTTCTCCAACTGTAAACCACCTCACTGTTTTAATCACACCCTTGATCTTGTTCTGACATATGGCATCGAAACTTAAGACTTCATGCTGTGGTTTCTATGGTGTAATGGTTGGCACACCACACTTAAAATCCAGCGAGTCTAAGGCAATGCGTTCAGGTTGCAGTTTCTCCTAGAGGCGTGGGTTCAAATCCCACTTGTGACGCATCATGGTTTCCTATAATGTCATATGTGAAGGGGAGCATGCTGCCTGTGAATGCCACGCTCTATACAGTCACTCTTGTGTTTTTCTACACTAA
>NW_018128211.1:399730-399902 GCF_001952655.1 Monopterus albus
CTAACCTTATTTGTTGTTGCACTGACTTTTACTAGAACATCTTTTCCCAAACAGTTGTCTGATTTGCCATTTCCCATATTTGCCTCATTTGTAATTTGCCAAATCTAATTAATATACTAAGTTACCTTATTATCCAGCAACAGTTGCTTGGATGACTGATAAAATTGCTGGT
>NW_018128212.1:0-2852 GCF_001952655.1 Monopterus albus
TGCAGCTACTGCATGATGCTATCATGTCAATATGGACTAGACTCTTTAAGCGTCCAACCAGGTACTAGCGAGGTGTACCTAATAAAGTAGCTGATGAGGGTACACAGTAGATTTTAGGGATTCACCAATGCTGATGATAGTCTCAGCTATCAGGTCCAATACCAAACTCAAGTGCTTTTACTCATAAAGGTTGTCTGATACTATGCAAAGATACCACTTAACAGCAGCATTACATTAACCGTGAACTGAGGCAGTTGTTAGGTGTTAGAGAACAAATTTCAG
The DNA here is from genome assembly GCF_001952655.1 of Monopterus albus. NCBI lineage: Eukaryota > Metazoa > Chordata > Actinopteri > Synbranchiformes > Synbranchidae > Monopterus > Monopterus albus. The sequence goes on from NW_018128212.1 coordinate 283, forward strand.
TGGTTCACAGATGTTTTAAGATAAGTGACTACAATAAAAGCAAAACTGATTGTGAGCGTCCCTCCCTCCTTGTCTCACACAGACACGGTTGTGTTTTACAGAGACATCAATGCTCTATGTGCAACAAAACCAACAGTAATGGAGAGGGTAAGTCATCCAACACCTGTTGAACAAGCTAAACCCAAGAACAAACTTGCAGAAATGTGACGTGTTCACTCTCCCCACAGTCAAAACGCCTGGTCCGGTTCACTCACTAAACCCAGATGGTGCTCATTATGCTGAATGTAGTGAACTGTTGAGAACAAGAAAAAACAAATGCTTATTTATGTAGTTAAGGGCGGAGGCAGCTCCTCCCCAGGAGAGAGGACAGGACAAAACCACAGACAGCAGCCAGTTTAAAGTCACAACATGTACACTGGTTAAATTAGCATTCCTAGTAGATTATAAAAACTGTTAGGCCATTTCTTGCATCTGTTAAAGCAGTATTTATAAATTGTAACTTCAATAAAACAAATACGTTTGCTTATTTTGTCATTTAAAAAATCTTTTTTTAACTGATTTTACCCCACACAAGAAACCTGTGCTCCCCCAGAAGTAATACAATGTTAAGTTTGGGCAGCCCAAATAATCAATAATCAGTCATTTTTGTTATAGCTATCAGCTGTAATCATAATTTTACTGGTAGTCGTTATGAGTGAGTCTGTTCAGACTTCTGGACAGCATGGAGCTAAGGTACAGTACTACCAAAACTGAGTTAACATTAGAAACTTCAGAAAACACAGGTAGGAAAGCTGAACAGGCCGACCAGTGTGATTACCAATCCAATTAATTGTTTTCAAATATTTCCACATTTCAACTTCTGTCAGGAAGAGACAGAGGACAGGAGCATGAGGACAGCAGCCGAATGCAGTGCAGAAGCAACAGGTAAGATGGAGCAAACACAGAGAGATGCAGAAGCAAAGCAGCCTCATTTCTCTTCCTTCATGCAGAGTAATTAAAGTATTATTGTACTGAATAAATAATTTCTGAAAGCATGTGTGCTACCCCCCCATCAGGTACCACTGCAAGTGGAATTACATATTGTGGGAAACACTGAGCTTGCATATACATATATAGCATCAGGCTAATATTAAATTAACTCAAGTCACATTTTTAACTTTTTACATTCCTTCCAGTGCATTTCCCTTTTTAAAGGAGTTCAAAGAACCATCGTTACTTGAGGATCCAGGCAGCCAGAGTGAGGAGGGGGACTGAGAAATAAAGTCAAGGTCAAGACTGTTTCTGTCAGTTTACAGATCAGAGCTACTCATCCTCTGAAATAAAGCTATGCATTTGTCAATCATCCCTGAATCCAGCACAATGACTGACCCTTCTTCTTCTTCTTTTCAAGAGGAAGACCTGTCTATGGTTGAGACGCTTGCTGGAGTAGACTTTACAAATATTACTGCACAACTGACCTGAAACAAAATTAAGAAGTGAAATTGAACTGAAATGGCAGATCAGACCAATATCCAGCTCTACCGACCACTTAGGTGGTCTGCACCCGATTCCAAGATTCTCCCAATCTTGGAATCATTCGTGCTGGTCGGTGCTTAGCATGATTAAATGCTTGAAATCAAATATAAGAGGCTGCTCTTTGCTGGACAGGTGGGTAAACTGTTTGCTATGTGCCACTGAAAATCACTATGGTCAATATAATGCTATTCAATTAGGTAATCTTTGTGGTAACTGTACATTAGATAATTGTGGGTTTGCAAACGTATGCAGCAGTTCTGATCTTAGCTACAGCAGCTGGAGTGCTGTGAGAGAGTAATAATGGAGTCTATAGCTGGTTAGCTACATTTTGTGCCCTAGTCAGTAGTATTCTGACATGTCTCCTTTGGTACTCTTCCCCCAGTTGCTAGTGAAGTTACATGTGACACCTAAGCTTCAAAACGCACATCAAGTAAATGGTAAATGGACTGTATTTTATATAGCGCTTCCTCACAGTGTGTTGCACTGGCCAAAGCGCTTTACAGAAGATCATACACCATTCACCCATTCACACACAACATTCACACACCGATGACGACCGATGATGACTGCCACGCACCGGCACTAGTCAAGCCACCGGGAGCAATTCGGGGTTCAGTGTCTTGCTCAGGGACACTTAGGCATGCGGGGAGACCGGGAGTCAAACCACCAACTTACTGGTCAGGAGACGACTGCCCTACCTCATGAGCCACAGCCACCCACCCAAGTAGAGGGTGCATTTCCAAATGAAGCCTCACTTTGAAGCTTGTGTCATTAACCTAAATGTCATGTGACTAATGACAAACAAAGCCTTGCTTCACAGGAATCGCATGAACCATTTGTTTTGCACTTCGAGTGGACTGAGTAAAGGTTCATATGGATGATTCCCTCTACTCCTATTAAAATATTGCACACCACTAGTAGCATGACACTCATCAGACAGTGTTTCATAAAACTGAGTCACAAAGAGAAGGGCTTCTGTTTCTGAACATTTTGGGCCCACTACTTCTTCTTCTTTCGGCTGTTCCTGTTAGGGGTCGCCACAGCGAATCATCTGT
>NW_018128212.1:3820-19103 GCF_001952655.1 Monopterus albus
CCTTCTTTAGCCCTCCTTCCACTCCTCTTTCCCATAGCTTCATTGTGTGGCTCATCAACTTTATACCTCTGTAGATGCTACAACTCTTTACAACAATTCTCTCTACAACAATTTTGAGCCCACTATTATTTCTAAATAAAAATTTGTAACAAATACCCTCATCAGTTACACAAGAGCATACGTCACTCAAGCACTTTTATTTCCCACAGAATTAACTGTCTATCATATCTAAGTATAGGTCAATTACAATGTCAGTGACAGCTGTCGGTGAGGCCTACAATAAGGCATTGTGCAGCATGGAACTTGTCATGTGTCAGGCTCCGTTTGCTACAGAGTGTGTCCACCAGATGTCAGCAGTAGCAGTGAGCTCCTAAGTGAAGCTTCATGAGATGAACCTTTTGGTGAAACTACTGGCTGGGAAACCTTGACACATAAGTGAGGCTTCATCTGGCCATCATTACCAGTCACTGGTATGGTTGCCATGGTAATGTGTTCATGGATTCTGAGGGGAAGTGGGTACAGGATCCTAACTCAAATGATGTGTGGATTTGTATAGATGCTGGTCAGTGTAAAGATTCTTGTGCCAGTGTCACTGACTATACTTTTAAATAAATGTTAAGTTCAGCAAATTTGTATCATTTGATATTAAGTTGCTGTATTTTATCTGACACAAAGGATAAAAAGCCTGATGTTTATAAAAGCAGTTGCATAAGATTTTATTGATCCTCACAGGAATTTGTGTATGTACAACATTAAAACTTAATCAATTAGCTCTCAAATTTTTTTTTCTCATTCTCAGTTTTAATTTCTAATGACCTCCGTTCCACGGTTTACAATGTGTGATATATATAAGCTCAGTCTTGTAAAAGATTTCTGAATATTTCATAAGATCAAAGTCTTTCTGGCCATTTTAAATTCACAAAAAACTTGGTGATGCACATGCATATTTACCCTAGTCCAGTAACCAGTGTGCATCTCAGTCTGAGGACTGTGTAGGTGACTGAAATTATTTGAAACCTTTTTCTGCCAAACAGAGACTGAACCCTTTGATCCTGTCTGCTTCCTTTGCCTGCATATACCTGTTACAGCAGCACGACCAATGTTTTGGATAAGGTCGCGGTTTACATTAGCAGCCAAAGACCTAATAAGATGGACTCTGAATGAACCCAGCTGAGATAATGTATAGTGATATGTACACTTGTCTTCATGTTAATAAACAGACAGACGCTGGAGAGCTCTGGTATAGGTCTTCGTGAATTCTTTGTCTTATGGTACGTCACAACAAAATTACAACATCATGCCAATAATACTGAGCGCTCCGCCGAACCGCTTGTCGCCTCCTTGCACACCATTTATATAGCGATATTTTTGTAGCTCTCCAAGCCCAGTCGTAGAGGGAGCTCTCTGCTGTAATATATATCTGTGGCTATGAGGCTCTAAGTGGGCTTACAAGCGGGCGACGGGTGTAACAAAAACTGCGCGATGAGAGGAAAAAGAAGAGAGGTGTAATGCTCGGTAATGGGAGACTGCAGATTCAGAGACAACACAAATCGTGTATATCTGGTCTTAGTGAAAGCAGTGGCCGCTGGGATCACAGAGGATTGTTCTGCTGCCATTACGTCGCCATTCTCTTTTCGCACTGGCCTTTACGTTAATTACAGTTAGTGCACGGTGTTTCGTTACCAGAACAACTAACTAACCCGACTTTAATCCCCACAATGATTTCAGAAATAAGGTTACTCGGGTTTGCTCAAACGTAACGTTAACGTTACCGGGGACTTGGGTGGGGAAGGGCCTTGATTCTGAGCTAACGTCAGCTGCTAACGCTCCATCGATTCTTTCAGATGAAGCTCTAATTTAGCTAGCGTTAGTTGGCGATCAGTTATGTAACGTTAACAAGCTAAGACTCAAAATGACAACGTCATTCGCTGAGCAAGGTGCGACTACGTTGTTTGCGGTTACCATAAACCCTGCATGAATGTTTGTTTACACATGGCGTAATGTTAAGGCTATATTGATGCAAACACGCTAGCGCTAGCTATGGGCGATCTTTTATACCCGCCAGTTTCCACGTCGCCAAGGCTGTAAACACGGGAAACAAAGAAACGAGAAAATGGACGCCTTGGCCTGAACTCTCCAACCAAATCGACGAAGTATTCGTAACGTATCCTGGGCCCCATTTTCACAGATATATTTGGAATACAATGGATTGTGTATACATTTGTCGGAACTTCGGTTATTTAAACGTATTTTTGACGTGGTTTACAATAACGATAGAGGGAGACAAACACCCTCCCGCCAAGCTGCCTGGACCCAGAGCCCCATCGTGACACCTAGAGGCCGATTAAAGATCCTGCAAACTCCCCCCTTATCAGAAAAGTAGTGGTACTTTACCTGCTTTTAGTGCGTTTCTCCTCAGGTTTAACTCGGCCGAAAGCACCAAGTACTTGCTATAAAGTTTATCAAGCTAATAACAAATGCAGGCTTCTTCGCAGTTTGTTTTAATCCTTCTCCCGCTTTAGCAGAATAGCCTCTGCCACAAAATGGCAGTTGGGAGCTCAGTGCGCCTGTGCGGCCGCTGGGGGGTGGTGTCGAAGCTGCTGCATACACCCTGATTGGCCAGGAGGGGCGCCCCGTTGTATTACATTGAAGCCAGTTAATCACAATGTTAAAATAGGGATGCCTTCATGACCCTCGGAGATATGACCATCAGAGAAATATTTTGAGATGTCGAAGTCTGTCTTGGAAATAAAAATAAAACTTTGTAAGAAATTATGTTTCATATAAAACGTAAACACGCTTAAATTTTGTGAATGCAACTGTTTAAATTAGTATTTTAGAAACACTATAATTAAAATTTTAAATCTTAGTAGACAGTATTATGGTTGATACTGTAGTAGGCTTATTTCACTTATTCAACTATTCATATCAATCAGAGTGCATGCTTTCATAATAAGAGTGAAAAACTGTCTAGGTGGAACTACTCAAGTGTGGAGCTTATTCAGTGCTGTTTGAAAGTTATTAACTGGTTTGAGTTTAATGATTAATCAGTGCATCAGTGACATGACCTCAGTCACTACTGATTTACCTGCACAACTGAGCTAAGTGGTATTCTATCTGCTTTCAATATGGCATCCAAACTTCCATATGTGCCATGAATGCAGCATACATTATATCCTGTGTTATGTGGGCAATATCCTATAGTAGGCCATGGGTACAAATTAGCATAAAGTGAATGCCAGTTGTAGCTTTACTGTTTTACTGATGCCCTCTTACAACCTAAAACAACTGTCAGGTTGTGTTAATTGTATGTGTTTGGGTAGGTCATATAATTAACAAACACAATGCACATGAGACAATCTTACACATTTTAATAATCTGCATATTTTTGACACCAGAATTCCTGGTTATATATTTTTGGGGGAAAACCATTTTGTGTCCAATGTTGCACTATTTGTCAGCCTTGTGGAAAAAATAATGCAATGCAGTTTTCCACTGCTGCACACATCTATGTCTTCTTGCATCTATAAAAGCTTAAGAGACACTGTGAGATGCTTTATGAATGCAGAGGTATAGCTGCAGATTGCTGCCGTTCTGCAGAAACTAATAATGGTCAAGGTATTGCGTTCAGTGGTAGGCAAACAATGAGTTCCCCCCCATGTGACATCGGTTCAATATGATATCAGTGACAAAGCAAGCTGTCACTACATATGGTATATTAAAGAACAAAACACTCAAACTGTACATAATATACAACCAAGTAATGGCATGATCACCCATCACCTCTGACAGCAGAAAATAACCCTTGAATGTCTGTTCTTTTTAGGGAACCAATACATCAATATTTAATTGCTTTCAGTAGAAATGCTTATAATGCATGAAAGAGGATTAGTGCTATGTGGAAAAAAAATCTATTCTGAAATGAATCCCTAAATACTAAACACTGAGATTTATGATAATGTCTAAATTCTTTAATTTCAGATTTCTGAATTTACTTCCAGAATTAAGTATCTGTCCAAACTCAGATTATTTAAAACACATTTTAACATTTATCAGTGGATTCTAACATTAATTTTAACTCAAACAATGTTTTAACCATGGCCCCAATCTTCTGTCAAGACACTTACATTCTTTCAAGCACTGCTACTGTTCTACTGATTTGTTTCTCAGCATATTCTCAATTCACATAAGTGTTGAGAGCACATAGGTCAGTCTATTGTAAGTAAACAGGGATGGAACATTGTACAGTATGAACCTGAACAAATCTGCTTGAATGATAATGATAATCATTGTTTTTGGCCAAGTATGTTACACACATAAGGCATTTGTCTGCGGTACAGAACCGAGGCAGCCATCTGTAGTGCTAACTCACACACACACACACACACACACACACACACACACTGATGGAATATTGCAAAAATCAGGAGCATCCTGTTTCAACGTGATAAATAACTCTTTACTATCAGGATGTCCCAATAATTCCCTAAAAGGCCTCCAGTTAATCCAAAATGCTGCAGCCAGAGTACTGACAGGAACAAGCAAGAGAGATCATATCTCTCCCATATTAGCTTCTCTCTACGGGCTCCCTGTAAAATTCAGAATAGAATTTAAAATCCATCGTATCTTAAAGACCTCATAGAGCCTTATCATCCTAACAGAGCACTTCGCTCTCAAGAGTGCATGTTTACTTGTGGTTCCTAGAATCCACAGAAGAAGAATGGGAGGCAGAGCCTTTAGCTATCAAGCTCCTCTCCTATGGAACCAACTCCCCGTCTCTCAGTTCGGGAGTTCATGCTAAAAGTTCATGCTATACGTACAACCAAAAAAAGATTTTGTATTTCTATAAGTGGGGTCAAATTATGGAATAATTTAAGTGAGGACATGAAAAATAGTACTAGAATTGAGGAGTTTAAATATAAATATAAATGTATGTGTCATACAAGATATATGCAAGAATAAGATTTATTCGAGAAGTCATTAAGGAAACACTCTGTTTTAATTTTCTGTGTATTACTTGTTGGTGAAGAAGGCAATTACCTATGTAGAGATACTGCTTGCAGCCAATAATGCATGAAATTTTTTGTATAATATGATGTTATGGGGTAGGACTGGATAAGTCTGACTTCTTCCTACTCCATTCAAACATGTAATAGGTGTAAGCAAACTGATTTTGGATTAGCATTGGTTGGATGTGTGTAATTATGTGTGTTGCTGTCATTTGTTCTGTTCTGCATGTTTGAAAGAATAAATCAAATCAAAAATCAAATCAAATCAACCAGTCTCCCTTGATGCTAACCAGTGCTCCAGTTGGCTAACACAGTAAATACTGACCAGTGATTCAGTGAACACATAGGGTGATATATAGATATGTAACTACATAAACATAAACACAACTGTGAGATTAAAATATATATAAACTTATGTATGCTATATAATAAAAACCCTAACTAATTATTCATTCTATCTAAAAATGAAAATCACCCTAACACACTGTCCTTGCAGGGCGCTGCTCTGGCCATCGGTGGCAACTTGGGGTTCAGTGTCTTGCCCAAGGACATTTTGACATGTGGAATCGAACAGATTACTAGTCACCCTGTTTAAATTGTGATAAATAATATAACTAGTTTACTTTCCCCAATGTAATGTAACTTACTTTAAATTACCTTTTGATTACTTTTCTAAGACATGTTTTAAACTGGGGATCCATCCATCCATCCATTTTCCTCCGCTTATCCGGGACCCGGTCGCAGGGGCAGCAGTCTAAGCAAAGATGCCCAGACTTCCCTCTCTTCAGACACTTCCTCCAGCTCCTCCGGGGGAATGCTGAGGCGTTCCCAGGCCAGCCGAGAGACATAGTCCCTCCAGCGTGTCCTGGGTCTTCCCCAGGGCCTCCTCCCGGTGGTACATGCCCGGAACACCTCCCTAGGAAAGCGTCCAGGAGGCATCCGAAACAGATGCCCGAGCCACCTCAGCTGGCTCCTTTCGATGCGGTACATCGACCGCATTGCTGCAGAAGCTGCACCGATCCGCCTGTCCATCTCCCGTTCCATCCTTCCCTCACTCGTGAACAAGACCCCAAGATACTTGAACTCCTCCACTTGAGGCAGGCACTCTCCACCAACCTGAAGGGAACAAGCCACCCTTTTCCGGCTGAGAACCATGGCCTCGGATTTGGAGGTGCTGATTCTCATCCCAGCCGCTTCACACTCGGCTGCAAACCGCCCCAGTGCATGCTGGAGGTCCTGGTTTGATGGGGCCAACAGGACAACGTCGTCTGCAAAAAGCAGAGATGAGATCCTGTGGTCCCCAAACTGGACTCCCTCCGGCCCCTGGCTGCGCCTAGAAATTCTGTCCATAAAAATAATGAACAGAACCGGTGACAAAGGGCAGCCCTGCCGGAGTCCAACACGCACTGGAAACAAGTCTGACTTACTACCGGCGATGCGAACCAAGCTCCTGCTCCGATCGTACAGGGACCGGGTGGCCCTTAGCAAAGGGCCTCGGACCCCGTACTCCCGGAGCACCCGCCACAGGGCGCTGCGAGGGACACGGTCGAATGCCTTCTCCAGATCCACGAAACACATGTGGACTGGTTGGGCAAACTCCCATGAACCCTCCGCCACCCTGAAGAGGGTATAGAGCTGGTCCAGTGTTCCACGGCCAGGACGAAAACCGCATTGTTCCTCCTGAATCCGAGGTTCGATTATCGGTCGAATTCTCTGGGCAGTACTGGGCAGTAAAGCTGAAATGTCCTGACATAAACTTAAACCAGGCAGTGTAAACCTCACAGCAGTACTTGACACCTATTACTGTCAAACTTTTATTAAAGGTTTTTCAGCATACAGCAACTTCAGTTACAAAACAGTTTACTATTGAAACATGCAGCCTACTGAACATGCACCAAGCAAAACCCTTTTCTGATTTCAGACAGAAAATACTGCTGAATTTCCAGCAGTGAAAAGTTTTGTTTTCTGACAACATGACCACCCACCTTCGTGCTGTCGACTGGTTGCAGCCAGACTGCTTAGAGCAGTATGCGTTGATTTGACTGACAGATTACAGACATTGCAAAATCAAACAAGAGAAGCAATCAAAAGCAATGTTCACATGTAAATGCATGTTGCCAAATGAATGGAGCCTGTTTAGACATAGAGACACCTTTCTCTTGATGGTGTTGTACTTAAATAAATCTTGTCTCAACGGCTTTGCAGACCCATGTTGTCCAGAAATATGCTAAAAGGCATTCTGCATGGCAAAATGATGCTAAATAACAAAATGAATATTATTCTAAGCCTTTTACTCAAAATAATACATTCAGATGCAATTCCTTTGTAATTACCAACATTTTGATTAGTTACTTATTTAATTTGGTTGTTCGTCTCTGTGTTAGCCCTGCGATGGATTGGCGACCTGTCCAGGGTGTACCCCGCCTTCGCCCGATTGCCGGCCGGGATTGGCTCCGGCCCCACCCGTGACCCCGCTCAGGGATTAAGCGGTAGAAAATGAATGACTTATTTAATTACATATTTTTTCTCAGTAACTGTAACTGATTGCAATTACATTTATTTTGTAATTTTATTATAGTAACTAGTTATTCCCCAACACTGATTATCAAGTTAGAATTAAGTCACACTTGCTCGAGTTTAGCAGTCTTTCAGTGTGAACATCTATTTAGCTTTAATTAGGTCGCATTATTATTCTATATTCCATATTCTAATTTATTGAGATAGTGAATTGGTGGGTTTTTGTTAAATGTGAGCAAAATCATCACAATTAAAAGACCCAATGGCTTAAACTACTTCAGTCTGTGTGTCCTGAATTTATATAACACACGAGTTTCACTATTAGAGTTGAATTACTGAAATAAATGGACTTTTCCACAATATTCTAATTTATTGAGCTGCACCTGTATACTCATATTTTGTTTAACTTATGTTTAGCTATTTAAAAATATTCAAGATATGATAGTTTTTCTTTCTTTTCTTACCACAATAGAGAAATTGCCAGTGCAATTTCACTGCATGTTGAAATGACAAATGTTCTAAAACACTGGTGTGACCCTCTCATAATTTATGATCGATCCATGTATTGGACCAATTTACTTGAAATTCAATCCAGTTTTATTTTAAATATTCCAAATCAATGCATGCCAATAGTTAACACAAACAAATGTAAATACATATTCTTTCTAAAAGCCAGATATCTCCAATGATTCACTGTTTGAAGTTCAATTGCAGATATGTCAGTTGTACTGTGCCACAGATAGTATTGTCACGCAGTGAAACAGATCATCAATCTGGGTGAATGACTGAAAATATACTGTGCCATTATAACAGTGAAATGCATCTCATAAATAAGGTAACATTTACAAATGAAGACTCTGATAGATAAAAACAAAACACAATGACAGGATATTGAATTCCAGTAGCATATACTCATATGTATTTCCATAAAGAATACAAAATGTCATAATTGTAAAGCATAATGGCACTGAATTATTTAACCTATTGTCTGTGCATAAGCAGCTTTTTTTACAGTCTCAAATCTTTAGACATAACTAGTCTTAGTAGCATCTTAAGAGGGTGTGAAAATAAGAAGGGTGTCTGTCGAGCTCTCCTCTTTAATTCCACACAACCACCTTTGTTAATAAATAGAAACACCATGAATGTTTTCAATGACTGACTGTCTCAGAGTGTGCAGTGTCATCCCTGTTTGTATGAATTAATTATTGAGATTACAAAGATGCAGAAAATGGGTAGTTCTTGGAGAAAGACCAGGGCCACAGTGGGATGCAGCCAGGTGGATGCTATCACAGTAGACTTTTTACACGCTGCAAAGGTTACAGCCATAATGGAGAGGAATGGCGATTAGAACAACCAATAACCCTCAAACTGAAACTGAACCTATCCTATTGAAACCAGTACTGTCCCTGTTGAGCGTAACAAGTTCACAGTCTCATGTTTTTACTGCAGTGAAATAGGAAGTCATATGAATTAGTTCAATAAGTTCTGTATTTTGTGAACCAAATAAAACTTTTTCCTTTTAAGTGAGTCAGTGAGAGTTTCAGTGCACTCGTGTGGACCTGATGACTTCCTCTGCATTTTCACCTATACAGTATTTGGGCTTCAAAAATCATAAACACAGTGCTCACAAACCATTATTTGACACAGAGCTTATTTTTTGCAATGATCCCAAAGCCTATTGAAAAATCCCATTTGCCTTGCACCCAGACAGGTTCTGGTATAGTGAGTATAGCAGACATTTATGAAAAAACAGCAATACCACATCTTGTTGGATGTAAAATTCTGTACTGCTCCAGGCTGTACAAATTAATCTGAGAAAGATAAGGCTCAAAATATTAAAAGATCATATTACACTTTCCCTTTAAATGACCCAAAATGCCTCAGACTTTGGATGACGGCATTCCCCCAAGCAGCCTGGCATCTTTCAAACAATCCAGCAAAATTTGTTCTGAGCGTTTTAAAGAAAATTATATATTTTCCTGCTACTAATGCATATGTAGAGAAATAATGTTAAATTTTAAATGTTGAGATGAGTTATGATTGATGGACTATATACAAATTGTCCGAGTGTACACCACACAAATTGAGGCTCTATGCTACCTATGTTATGTAGGCTACAGTATGGCACGCTGTAGTCAAGCTAAGCCAAGTTAAAAATAATACAGTGATGCCTTTGTTCTACTGTGATCCTATCATTTTAAGAGAAAACTATTCATTTCAACAGAAAACAAACTTTTTCTTGGCAATTTTGCTATTCTGCAACCTAATATTAACAGTACAGAGAGGCATTTTTCTGGGAGCTTGTTGATGTGTATGTTTGTAGAGCAGAACTTTCATCCTGTATCAAAAGGTGAAATAAGTAAAAATGATACTTAATCTAAGTCATGTGTCCTTGGAGTTCACTCTTAAATGTCTTTAACTACTAATGATAAAATTGTTATCCATATGATAAACCCCCAAATCAGAAGTTGGGACACTATGTAAAATCAAAATTAAAACTGAAAATAGTGATCTGTAAATCATCGGTGTTGTGTATTACATTGGAAATGATATAGCAGCACTTTATTTGATGTGATAGCTCATTCATTTTATTGTTCATTCAAAACACTCACTTCAATTCTGATGCTGCAACACATTCCAAACAAAGTTGAGACTTTGCATTACTGCATTTCAGGGCCAGTAATGAGGTAAAACAATGAAATGATGATTCCATGAGAACCAGGTGATGTCAACAGGTGACTGCATCATGACTTAGTACAACAGTGGCATCCAGGAAAGGCCAAGTCCTTTAGGAGCAAAGATGGACCGAGGACAACCAGATTGCCAACATACTGTAAATATGAGAAAATGATTAAAATGTTTAAAAATAATGTTCCTCAAAGAAATAAAGGACGGGATTTGGATATGTCACCCTCTACAGAACATAATGAAAAGGTTCAAGGAATCTGGAGGGATTTCAGTGTGTAAAGGGCCAAGTCTAATCAGACCAATCAGTCTTTCAGGTTGTCTTTGGAAGGAATTGATGCTATGTGCTCCGGACCAAAGACAAAAAGGATCATCTGGACTCTTACCAGCAACAAGTCCAAAAGCCAGGGTCTGTCATGGTCTGGCTGCGTCAGTGCCACTGGCAAAGGTCACTTACACTTCTGTGATGGAAACATTACTGCTGAAAAATACAGACAGATGTTGGAGCAACATATGTTGCCTTCAAGACGACGTCTTTTCCAGGGACGCCCATGCATATTTCAGCAAGACAATGCAAAACCTAATAGTGCACATTACCAAGGCCTGGCTGTGGAGGAAAGGGGTGTGAGTGCTGGACTGGCCTGCCTGCAGTCCCCACCTGTCCCCAGTAAAGAATGCAACACAAATTGCATCATTTAAGACCCAGGACTGTTGTGCCCCTTAAGACTTGTTTGCAGGAAGAATGGGAAACAATGGCACCTGACACGTTTAATCACATGTCCTCTGTCCCTAAACATCTTTAAGTTTTGTGAAAAGGAACGGTAACATCATACCGTGGTAAAAGCTTCACTGTCCCAACTTTATCTGATTTGGGGTTGTAAAATGGGATTGAAAAAAGATAAATACAAGTAAGCTCATGTTAGCCTTGTAGAGTTATAGGGTGCAGATAATGTACACTCGTTCTCAGGCATTACAGTGTATAATCAGTTTAGAAACAGAATACCTAATTTATTGTACTCTTCACATTGACCAAAGACTTCACTTGCATTATGAATAAACATTGTATGCCATAAACACCATGGTCTTTGAGTCATATCTGAGCCTGATATCCTCACTTGTGCTCCAACCAGAACCTTTCAAGTGGGTGTGCATTTTAGGATTGGAACCTCATACCTACGCACTCTATGTTACACCTCATTTGATGCATATACACAGTATGTAGCCATCTTACTCCTAAAGTTAGCTTAACGTAGTGTATTTGATTTTTAGTAAGCATATTAATCACATAGCCATCCCTGGTAGGCTAGTGGTTAAGGCGCAGTGTTCTCGCTGCTGCACCCAGGGTTCGAATCAGGGTTGCATCAGGAAGGGCATCCGGCATAAAACACATGCTAAATGTCATCAGTGTGACGATTTGCTGTGGCGACCCCTAAACGGGAAAAGCCGAAAGTGACTTTCTAGAGTAAGCATATTAATCACAAGTCCTGCAATGGAATAATCACTCTGTGTAAACTCTCAAAACCAGTTTTTTGGAGAGTCAAAGTAATTTCACTTTGATTTAAAAAAAAAAAACAAGAAATTTTGTACACTTTTGGCACATAGTAGGGAATAAAAATGGAAATTATCTGAAGAACTATAAATCACTTTCTAGATTTTTGCTAACTTACCTCAAAATATTTGTGTGTCTGGGCCATTGAACATCATAGATGCAATGGTAAATCTAGTAATCTATCTAAAATATACCATTCATGTCAACACAGACGTGTTCCTCCCTGTCCTCTTAATTCATCCCCATCTTCTTCCCTCAGCATCCATTTTATGCTTTTAATCCTTCCATTATGCATTCTTCCATTCAGTTTTCATCCTGCTCAAACTGTATATTCTTTCCTGCATATTTACAGTCCAACTGATTTTCTCACAATAGGTTGATAGCACAGGTTAATAAACATAAACTGTTACATTATGTTTGCATCTTACTGACAATGTTTTTCCAGTGTTAAGTAGAGTTGCTGTCCTTCATGTAAGTATTATTGCAACACCTCTGACAGTGTATATACTTTATGTATTACTGTATATTATATTTGTCTTTGTATATTTTAGTGGTAGAAATGATATAGAAAAGCAGCATGTGGCCTATTCTCATGGCATTGTGTCTAAGTACTGCCAAAACACAACACTGCTATAGTGTTGCTGACTGTTTTTGTGTTGTTCCAGCCCAGTGTATGTGTTATATTAGAAGGCTGTGCTGGCCATGCCTCCAACAGCAAAGAGCCTTGGTATGCTGTCGTGAGACGTCTCCACATGCCTGTGGGCCATCTTCCCCTCCTCGCCTGCTCCACACAATGAATGGAAGGACAACAACAACAGAGAAAGAAAGAAAAAGAAAAAGTGAAAAAATAACAGACAGTTGAATAATGGAATGTAGTAATCCTCCCCAGAAACATTTGTAATGGACTCTGTCAGATAGTAGAAAACAAGGAATTAACACTACCAGTCAAACATCTGGATGCACTTTCCCATTCAAATTCATTGGGAAAGTGTGTCCAAATTTTTTTTTATTTCTGCCTTAATTTTTGTCTTATGTCAAAAACATATGAATAAAAAATAAAAAAATGAATGGATGTGTCACCACAGTTAAATTTAGTATAGATAAGAAGCAGCAAAGGGCATTATCTGTGTGTAAAATTAATACATATATACATTTGAACCAACTCAACCTACTGTATGTCATTTAAGACTAATTACTCCTCAATAAGGCTCTTATTTTTATTACTACCAAACTTTTTATGCACTGACAAAAATGCTGGGATGCAGGTGAGACATCTTTATAAATTATCCATAGAATCTTGGTCTTTATTTAGAATTCAGCTTGTTCAAAACCTCCCTACTACCATAGTTACAGTAAGATAATCTGCTTCTTATCACTAATCTAAAGGTTTAATTAGGAGATGTATTGTCTAGGTGTCATTCTAACAAATATGATGGTTATTCATACCGAGCACTAGCAGCGCTTGTTTAGCAGCATCTCTGACTTCCTCTTTGTCTGTCTGACAAAGATACACCAACTGGTCAATGCTTTCTTTGGCCTGGAATGACAGCAGATGGAATACAATGGTCAGTACAATAAACGCATATTTTATTATACAGGACAAGCAAGCTGCAGACAGACAAGATCTCATGGTAGTTGTTCAAATTTGACCAGTTTTCCTGCTATAAACTAGATCAGTGTTGCCGTAAAATAGTATGTTGACAGAGTGGAACAGCTCTGAATAACAGCACAAAATCTGTATGTTTGTACCTTGAGACAAGCTAAGGCCTTGCATCCACAGACTCTGATGTCCACATTCTCATCTTCCAGCAGCTCCAGACAGCTGACCAGAGCCTGAGGAGGAGAATGTACACAGTGTTTACTACCTTTAGGCATTTTCACACATGAATTCTGGACTGCGTTTGCAGAACCGGTGGTGGCTGTCACCAAGAGGCTGCAGGTGAAAATCAGCTCTTAGCTACTGTATATCTGGTACAGTAAATGCATTGTGCATTTCCCCTGTTAAATAAAAAAGAATAAATATGGTCTACTGTTAGTGTGACTTTGGTGCAGGTGTTAGAAACACTGTGCACATATACATACAGAACATATGCACACTGTGCAGGGGCCTCTCACCTGCTCTCTCTGTCTGGGCTGAGCAGCCAGGCCTCTAAGTACAGAACTGGCAGAGGCCGACACTTTGCCTCGTGGGTCTTTCAGTAATTTGGCCACAGCATGAAGCCCTTCTCTCTTCAGACTGCACTCTGCAGGATGCCGCAAAGTGTGAACGATCACATCCTGGTCACATGATGCCAGCCTCTGCACCAACCACACTGATGGAGGATTGTTAATTAGTTTCACCGATCAAAAGATTTGTTTGCACTCATTTAGCTTTGTGTGTGTGTGTGTGTGTGTGTGTGTGTGTGTGTGTGTGAGTGAGAGAAATACCCTCTTCTGCCAGGTCAGTGATGTGTCCTTTCATGTCAGTGATACCGATGGCATCTATGTAACTCCACAGCTGGAACAGTGTCATCATCACCTTGTCTCTGTTGCTACCTCGCCGTGGTAACCTCTGATCCAGCACTCGCTCAACCAGACACAAGAACACTAAAAAACAAACACGTATGTTAACATGGCACACACATGTACATGTATAACATACACACAGATGTTGCTGTACCTGCATCTGCCATGCGTCTGGCCCTTTCAGGCAGTATGTTGCAGTAAGCTGTAGACAGTGTAATCAGGACATTTTCAGCAGAGACGCTGTACACACTGCCCTGCCCCACGCACTGCTGCCACAGTGACACAGCCCCCAAGCACAGGCCCAGCTGTGGTATTACTGTGACAGAGAAAAGGTAAGACAAAATAGGCTAGCAAAACAAGAAGGATGTGAATCTTTATTCTTCATTTTTGATGACGCTCCATGAAGTTTAAGTAAAGTTTGTTTGCAAACTTTCTAAAGTGCTTTGTGAAGCTCTAGTTGTCACTTTCATGATATTTAAGTAGGGCTAGATTAAAAGCACCAAAAGATATGTTACACTGTAAAATTATGAATGGATCTCTTCTTTTTGTTTGTTCATTATATTATTGCCTCATTATAATTAAAGTTGTGTTGACTGTAGTGTTTGTCAGGGGTATTCTCAAAACAAACTAGGACATGTTGTATGTTGTATAACCACACTGGAAATCAAAAGTATTTATAACTGTTTCCAGCAGCCACACTGGAAAATTGGGTCAAAAGCCTTCATCTATAGTGTTCAAACACTGACTGGGTATTCCATGCTGACAGTTTATTATAATTCTCATGATTCTTGAGCAAATTTAGACCAAATTTAAATGACAAGTACACACATTAACTTGCTGTAAAAAACAACAACAACAACAACAACAACAACAACAAAAAAAAACAGTGGCATATTGACTGGAAGAGGTTCTAAGGCAACACAATATATTTCAATATCTGTAACTGAGTGGGCAGGAGTTTTTAAATTATCCACAATTCATCCCATCACTTTAGGTTATCTCAAAAGTCAGGATGACC
>NW_018128212.1:21126-23255 GCF_001952655.1 Monopterus albus
CTTCTTCTGTAGGCACCGAGTGTCAGGTGGAAAACTAGGGGGGATAGAGCCTTTGCTGTGGTAGGTCCAAACCTGTGGAATGCCTTGCTGCTTTATATTAGGCAGGCCCCCTCACTGTCTACTTTTAAGTCTTATTTGAAGACCTACTTGTATTCATTGGCGTTTGACCAGGAATGAGACTCTGTCTGTAGTGTTAGTGTTTATATTATTGTTTATAGCTTTTTATGTGTTGTTTTTATATTTGTATGATATGTTAAGTGCTTTGGTCAGCTGTGCTGTGGTAAAGCGCTATATAAATAAAGTTGAGTGGAGTTGAGTTGAGTTGAAAAATTTAAGGGGGTCTGAATACTTTCCGTACCCACTGTATATACAGTATATACTGTGTGTGTATATATGCATATATCTGTGTTACTGTGTATACATGAAAGAATCAGTGGAAAAGAAGAAAAGAAGTATGAATGTTTCAGCTTTTCACATGCTGTCAGTGGGGAGTATCCTTATGTAACAATTGTGATCTACTGGCTCCCCCTGCATATGGAAGTGAGGGCTACACGTAATGTGCACACAAACAAAGACAAAGATCCATGTAGATATATAAATAGTGGACTTTACCTTCAGCAGGCTGTCTGAAGTGCTTTGGGTTATCCTTGGAGATGCATCGGATGATTTTGAGCACTTGAACCTCTCTCAGCAGTCTGTCTAAGGCGTACATCTCTCCACACCGCAGAGGGCCAAACATACCCAGATGCTACAGACATAGTGTACAGTGTTGGGGGAAAACTACTTGGAAATTGTAGCTTTGCAAACTATGAATTACTTCACACTTGAGGATGTTAAACTACAGCAAAACTACTCCAGAGAAATGTAATTTGTTAAACTAAAGTTACTTAGTAATTCAAACTACTTTGTAAAAAAGCGATCAAACTGACAATGTACATGTGATACAAAACTATAACATGATAAAAGAAAACTCATGTTAGCAAAACAATGACACTCACTTGAGTTTATTTAGCTGAGACAGAAAACTGTTCTAAACAAAACAATCCCATCTGGGCTTATCACATAAAGCCTATTTCTTGTAAACATATTTATATTTTGTATTATCTAAAACATATATTTATATATATAAGACAGTGCACCTCTATGTATATATTTAAGTGCACCTTGACAACTTGAATGACTAGTGCTGGTCTAAAAAACATGAGCCTGTTGTTACTTGTTACTAGTTTTGCAGCATCTGACTTGTACAAACTTAAATAAAATGGTCCTGAACTTACACCTTTTACATCGTATGAACAGAGACAGCTTGAACACGTGTCACATGACGAGTCTGCCAATGTTCTGATCTAAGAGGCGATTAGGGTTAAAGAAGCAATGGTAAAATAAAAATAAAAAAGTAATTCCTTTAATTTGTAGTTGCAGTAGTTAACTACACAAAAATTGCAAAAATGTAATTGAAGTACTTCAGTTACTACAGAACTATGAATATAGCTGCTGCAAAAGGTAGTAAAACTGCTGGTTTAATGGTGTGGAAGCTGTAAAGCATCCATACATACTATGTTATCCTGTTCTTTATTGTGTGGATGCTGATGAAGCATCCACACTATGTTATCCTATTCTTTATTAGTGTGGATGCAAACATCCACACTCTTATCTTCTTCTTTATTATTGTATGGATGCTGATTCAGCATTTATACTATGTTATCCAATTATTTATTGTATGGATGCTGATTCAGCATCCATACTATGTTATCCTATTATTGTGTGGATGCATAAGCATCCACACTATGTTATCCAGTTCTTTATTGTGTGGATGCGTATGCAACTTGTTGATGTGAGAAAAGTTATGCAATAGATCCATACCACTGTACTATATATTAAAAGCCAATGTAAATAAATGAATGAATGAATGTCTTAAGCTATGAATACAAAGCTGTCAGGTCTGTAGCAATTTGAAAAACTGGAAGCCAGTGAGGACAGGCCAGAACTGGGCTATATGGTCTAATTTACTTATACTTATGATGAAATGAGCTTATACATTCTGACTTAACAGTCGTGGTAAGTTCTGTGTCGTAGAATGGGGTGTGATCGCAAACCCTTCTGCAGATCTGCAATCTGACTGCTCATGA
>NW_018128212.1:24029-49621 GCF_001952655.1 Monopterus albus
AGTAAATGTACTTAGTTATTTTCCAAAACTACTGTGTTGTTGGTGTGGACTGTAATATAAAAAGGTGTTTCTGTGAAAAATGACCTGGGAGAACTGGGAGATCCTTTGTCAGGAGCCTTACATATATAAGCTTTAGCTGTACTTTAGTATTTTGTCAGCATTGTACAGTAGCTGAATAAACCTTTGTGAAGTTAGGCCTACATTGCACTACCTGCAGTAATTTTTACAGTGCCTTGCGAAAGTATTCGGCCCCCTTGAACTTTGCGACCTTTTGCCACATTTCAGGCTTCAAACATAAAGATATAAAACTGTAATTTTTTGTGAAGAATCAACAACAAGTGGGACACAATCATGAAGTGGAATGAAATTTATTGGATATTTCAAACTTTTTTAACAAATAAAAAACTGAATAATTGGGCGTGCAAAATTATTCAGCCCCTTTACTTTCAGTGCAGCAAACTCTCTCCAGAAGTTCAGTGAGGATCTCTGAATGATCCAATGTTGACCTAAATGACTAATGATGATAAATAGAATCCACCTGTGTGTAATCAAGTCTCCGTATAAATGCACCTGCACTGTGATAGTCTCAGAGGTCTGTTTAAAGCGCAGAGAGCATCATGAAGAACAAGGAACACACCAGGCAGGTCCGAGATACTGTTGTGGAGAAGTTTAAAGCCGGATTTGGATACAAAAAGATTTCCCAAGCTTTAAACATCCCAAGGAGCACTGTGCAAGCGATAATATTGAAATGGAAGGAGTATCAGACCACTGCAAATCTACCAAGACCTGGCCGTCCCTCTAAACTTTCAGCTCATACAAGGAGAAGACTGATCAGAGATGCAGCCAAGAGGCCCATGATCACTCTGGATGAACTGCAGAGATCTACAGCTGAGGTGGGAGACTCTGTCCATAGGACAACAATCAGTCGTATACTGCACAAATCTGGCCTTTATGGAAGAGTGGCAAGAAGAAAGCCATTTCTTAAAGATATCCATAAAAAGTGTCGTTTAAAGTTTGCCACAAGCCACCTGGGAGACACACCAAACATGTGGAAGAAGGTGCTCTGGTCAGATGAAACCAAAATCGAACTTTTTGGCAACAATGCAAAACGTTATGTTTGGCGTAAAAGCAACACAGCTCATCACCCTGAACACACCATCCCCACTGTCAAACATGGTGGTGGCAGCATCATGTTTTGGGCCTGCTTTTCTTCAGCAGGGACCGGGAAGATGGTTAAAATTGATGGGAAGATGGATGGAGCCAAATACAGGACCATTCTGGAAGGAAACCTGATGGAGTCTGCAAAAGACCTGAGACTGGGACGGAGATTTGTCTTCCAACAAGACAATGATCCAAAACATAAAGCAAAATCTACAATGGAATGGTTCACAACTAAACATATCCAGGTGTTAGAATGGCCAAGTCAAAGTCCAGACCTGAATCCAATCGAGAATCTGTGGAAAGAACTGACAACTGCTGTTCACAAACGCTCTCCATCCAACCTCACTGAGCTCGAGCTGTTTTGCAAGGAGGCATGGGCAAAAATTTCAGTCTCTCGATGTGCAAAACTGATAGAGACATACCCCAAGTGACTTACAGCTGTAATCGCAGCAAAAGGTGGCGCTACAACGTATTAACTTAAGGGGGTTGAATAATTTTGCACGCCCAATTTTTCAGTTTTTTTATTTGTTAAAAAAGTTTGACATATCCAATAAATTTCGTTCCACTTCATGATTGTGTCCCACTTGTTGTTGATTCTTCACAAAAAATTACAGTTTTATATCTTTATGTTTGAAGCCTGAAATGTGGCAAAAGGTCGCAAAGTTCAAGGGGGCCGAATACTTTCGCAAGGCACTGTACATCCAGGGGAATCCAAAGTTCGTTGTCCAAAAGAGAATGTCCGATAATCATACACCGTGGCAATCCGTAACAAGAGGGCGAGGCAGAATAGAATAGTCTGAGGTAACAGTCCGAGATCAGAAACACAAAATACCAAAACCGAAGTAAATGCGGGAAAGTCAGAGCTAGGGTCTAGAACAATCTGGCAGCGTCCTTGTGGGAGGACGCTGCCTAAATAGAGGTGAACACAGGTGCAGGTAATAACGAAGCAGGTGAAACTAATGTGAGTGATGAAGAACGTAAAAAGACCGAAACTAAGGTGAAACAAAAACAGGAAGTAATGTCAAAATAAAAGCCGGACAGGAAGCAGCGGAACCGAATCATGACAGTTAGATGTTGTTCACTATTCCCCAACACTAATAGTGTCATATACTGTAGGACATTACACCAAACAGGTACAGTCATGTAAAATTCAAAACATCATCTCTGCAACAATGATAAATATTTCTAACTAAAAACACTAGTTTATTCCTCTGTGATCTACCTTTTCTTAGCTATTCATCTTTATGTAGCTGCATATGCCTGAACTAAATTAGCATAGTAATCATCTCTGCTGTAACTAAAGACTGGATTCAAGGCAACAGTGTTAAAACAGGTAAGATGTGCATTAAAGTGGCCAGAGAATTTGATTCAAGTGTGTGAAACAACACTAAGAATGTTGTGGGCCTCTTACCAAAAGCTGTGCACTGCAGTTCTTCAAATGGATGACCAGGGAAGAGTCTAGGGCAGTGCACCCTGTAGTGAGGGGGGATGTGGGGTAGGGGGTGCTGTCCAAGCCTCTGGTCTGTGGTGACCTACACACATACAAGAGGGATTTTCAAGGGGCAACTGTGACTCAGGTCGTCCCTGTAGGGTTGGCAATTCAATCCCTGACTACATATTGAATGAGCATTGAATCCCTAATTGCTCCCAGTGACATCACTGGTGTGTAAATATATGGGTGTTCATGTGTGTGAATGCCTAATAGTGTAAAGTGCTTTGAGTGTGATTCACTGCATAGATAAATGCTCCAGGAAGATGGTGCCATGTATGGCTACCTTGATCATGTGCTGTCTGATGTGCTTGCTGTTTTTCCTCGTTTTCTCGGTCTTCTGCAACCCACCCCAAATTATCTTCACAAGAGAAGAGCTACTAAACATTAGACAGCTCACTCCAAACACCTTTTCTCAGAGTTCTGTTAATGCAAAAACAAAAAGCTGTGTAGACGTTTTGTCAGAAGGGCAGGCACCCTCTATGAGACCTAAAGGAAATGCAAGTGAGGGAAAAGAGAGGGGTACCCTGGTTAAGTTACGACAGAGAGGTCCCCGGACGGCGCTCCTGTCTATCCACCTGGCGAATTTCTGCCTGTGATCAAAACAGTGGAGAGATGGACTGATCAGGCAAAGTCAGAGCGACAGGCCTGTTTTGACTGCACAGACTGGAGTGTAATTGAGGCTGTGTCTACAGACCTGGATGAACTCAGTCACACTGTGACATTATACATCAGCTTTTGTGAAGACGTGTGTGTGCCCACCAAGACCTTCTGCAAATACAACAACAACAAGCCCTGGTTCACAGTAAGACTCAAGCGGCTTCGTTATGTCAATGAGGAGGCTTACAGAAGTGGGGACAGGACTCTGTACAGCCAGGCAAAGAGCACACTAACAAGGAAGATCAGAGCAGCAAAGAGGAGCTAGTCTGAAAAGCTGAGAGACCAGGTTTTAGCCAACAACGCCTCATCTGTGTCAAGAAGCCTGAAAAACATCACTGGCTTACAGGAGACCATCCCAAGAAACCCTCCATCAACAGTCTCAATGACTACAGACCTGTCACCCTGACATCTGTCGTTATGAGGTCCTTTGAGAGACTGGTGTTGGCCTATCTGAAGGGCATTGTAGACCCCTGATGGACCCACTCCAGGTCAGTGGATGATGCAGTTAACATGGCACTGCATTACATCCTGCAAAACCTTCACTCCCCAGGGACCTATGCACGGGCCCTCTTTGCGGACATCAGCTTGGCATTCAACACCATCATCCCAGACATCCTCCACTTCAAACTGACCCAGCTCACTGTGCCTACCCTGACCTGTCAGTGGATCACCAGCTTTCTGACAGACAGGAAGCAGCAGATGAGGCTGGGGAAAACCACATCCAGCACCCAAACTATCAGCACAGGCGCCCCCCTGGGATGTGTGTTCTCCCTGCTGCTGTTTTCCCTCTACACCAACGACTGCACCAACGATTGCTAATGTTAAATGTCTGACCATTTTCAAATTAAAAAGTGTTTCTAAACACCAGGCTGCTTTGATGTTTGAAGTAGATGAATCACCTGTTAAAATGGTCAAATTAAATGAAATTAAGGTGTCATTATTGATGATATATGATATATATATATGATCTAATATATTGGATTACAAATTGTATTTGTATCTTTTTTAGCAGATCAGGTATTGGCCTGGACTCACTTATCCAGCCAGAATGAATAAAACTCTTAGTTGGTATCAATATAAAACTCTAACTAAACCTTCCTAAACAATAGAAATACATTTTTAAAAGGATGACGAAGCATTAATATTTCTACCCATTGGTAAAAAAAAAAAGTGTAGCTCAAGGTTCAAACACATAATGTCCCAATCAAATTCATACAATGTGGTGTAGAGGAACAAAGAGCACAGGAATCAGATCTATACTTAATGGCCAAATTCTACCTTCAGGTATCAGGGTCTATAGAGGAAGAAATCCAGGGGGATAAGTTAGATAGATGGATAGATAAAAACTTTATGAATCCCCAAGGGGGGAAACTTGTTTGGTCACCATTTACACAACAGACTACAACACCATCAACAGATAGTCCTTCTGATTGTGATAGAAGTCAAAAATCCTTATAAAACAAACAATATATATCAATCACATGTTTCACAGCTGAAGGCACAAATGAAGCTCCTGTGCATTCTGTGGAACACCTTGGCATCCAAAACGACTCACTCATCACAGTTCTTAGATCATGAAAAACACAAAAATGTTTTAATGTGATCCACTTTAAAATGAGCCTGAAGCATAACAAAATGTGGAATACTTAAGGGGGTCTGAATACTTTTCATACTGACTGTATTTTCAAAGTGTGAGAATGGATACCATTGGGTCCAGCCTTATTAATCTTAAGACATCTTAACTGAAGGTGAACCTGATCCACAGTAACAGAAATCGAGGACACGTTGTTATGAAAGTTATGAAAACATATGATTTTCAAGACTCTTCAGATACTTACATACATACTTACATATTTACACAGCTGCAAATATGTGTTTTGTCAATGAAACAATGTCTGCACTGCAGTGATGATACCAGACGAGTCCAATAGGTGGCAGCAACATACCACAACACAATGGCTGGTTTTCTGCTTTTATATCAATTTATCTATTATATTATATTATGTGTCCTAAGTCAATTATTGTGTGATTTGATGTTAAATGTGCAATATTGGTTAAGGCTAAGAATTTGGTTGGGCTTAAGTGTTTTCACCACACAGTTCACTTGTCAGCACTGACCTGCTATTTCTACTCCTCTTGTCACCATTTTCATCCTCTTCCTCTTCCCAGTCAGATGTGTTGAGGAAGTCAAAGCTGCCCAGAGCTGTTTCCACTGTAAGGCTAACCACACTGGGAGAACGGCTGTGTCTGCCAACCTACACACACATACATACACAGAATAGTCAGAGCAGGGGCTTGCAGTGCATGCGTGCATGTATACAGGCAATGGATAGTGAATAGAACACATACTCACACACAATCACACAAGAGAAAAACACACAGTTAGATGATACAATGATGGTTCAACCTTAACTCAAGCACTGATAGCACAGCCACACAGCAGCACACACCAGCTGCATGTTGTAGATTTAAAAAAAGCACAAAATATAGTTATTACAGTATAACCATATATAAGGATATATGGATATACTGTACATATATATAGAGCACTAGAGCACTTAATAACCACTGTAAGTATTGCAGCTGACAACTAGGGATAGACCAAGTGATGGCCTTAAAAGACAGTTGAAAGAAAGAGTTTTTATTGATACTTCCTGTGTCATTTTGAGAATATACTTGTTGTGGACTGTCATATAAAAATATGCTTCTTTGAAAAATAGCCTCATAAAAACAATTTGTGAGCTTCTTTGTCAGGTAGCTTAATCAAATAAATGTGGATTTCAGTCATCATTCACCTAATCTGACTGTAGTCATTACAGTACCTTAAACATTATTATTATTATTTATTATTATTATTAAACATGTCAAATGACAAGCAGTCCAATCAAATTTGCAGAAAAAGTAGCAGTTACAGTCTGGTGGGGCTGACCTTTGTAATGCAATGACTGCCACCACATAGTTTTATACATAGTGAATAGCCTACTAAAGACATAGTCTCTGTGTGAACAGATAATTTCATAGGTATCTGCATGAATATATTATATTATATCTAAATGTATACATACACATAAATAAATTATGTGCTACTGTGTAGGTTTCAATAAATAACTGAGGCAATGGTACCCTCTACCGTTATAGTTCTCTCCAACAACCCCTCATCCTACAGCAGACAGCCAAAACACAACACAGGCAGCTTGAGGCAAAGTGACTAGCAGCAGAGGTCCCAGGTCAACCCCGAGACGTACGCACCACCTACCTTGGCTAACCTGTGGGCGCAGGCTTTCCCAGCGATCACATACTGTATCTGTAGTAAGAGTTTTCTCTTTCATTAACAAATATAAAAAGTATGTACATTTACTATTTACTAGTATATTCATGTTTGTTCAGATGAAGGTATTTCAACACAATACTGGGATTCCTGCAGCTGTGTAAAATGTGCACAGGAGTGCTTTTTAAAGTTCAATGTAAAATGGCTTAAATCAAAAAAGCCACTTTGAAGGAGGTTCAAAATACTGGCAGCTCACTGTATCATCTCTGTATAAAAGGGGTTTCCAAAATCAACATCAAAGCAAAGGTCTGAGCAGGCTGATATAGATAGAGCTAGATAAGGTAGGTATTAACAGCTGGGCTATTAAGCAGGCCATGGCATTCTAATACAACTCCCACATTCATATGAAACTGGAGCCCTGCCATGTTGACATAGCCCAAGCAAATACAATGTTGATACAAAGCTGGGTCAAGCCTCTCAGTATTTACTCTTTGCTTGGTTGAGGGCATAAGTTAAAAGCAGCTCTAAAAGTATGTAAGTATGGTTAGGTTAGAAAATAGACCTACATATCAAAGGGCCCTGCAAATTTATGATAGCATGGCCTGATATCCACTGCCAGGCCCAGTGATAGGTAAAAGAATCATTTAACATGAATATGGGCTTCAAGAGTCTTACTCAACTTTATAGACACACACCTGTGATTTAAAAAATGTTCTCATTCTCTCACTCATGCTCCTTCCTCACCTTTAATGTAGCTTGCAGCAAATTAAGCTCTTGTTCTAGTATTTGTAACTCAGGAAACTGTCCTCTGTAATCATCCAGAGAGGAAACCAAAGCTCCCAGGGCATCCTCCAGCCTGCTGTCCACTGGACCATCACCCTCTTTGGACAGACGATCTGCATCTGGACCTGGCATCTCCCCCACCACTGGCACCCGCTGGGCTACATATGTCCCATCCACACTTTCTGGCAGTGTGTTGCACTCTAGGTCTGGGTGTGTGTTGATTTTTGTTTGAGTGTTAGGGTCCATTTCTTCTGTCCGTGTAGAGAGGGGTATGGGGACAGAGCTGGATGAATCTTGTTGTTTCCCAGCTTGGTGCTGATTTATGACATCATCAGATATTGTGTTTCCTTTAATGACACAGAGTCTCCTTGATGACACATTAATCTCTGTAGCAGCAGAGTTGGGTGGATCAGGAGTTCTGCTGGGTATGGCCATTTTAGTGTCATTGATGGGAATACTGGAGGCTAAAGACATCACCTCTTTTGATTCACTGACTGATCTGTCAATCAGTACAGTGCCATCAATGCTGCTTTCACTAATGTGGCTCAGAGTGCGCAAATAGTAGCTGCGTGAGGTGTGACTGTTGGCCACCGCCCCATTCCCTGTTGCAATGGGAGACTGTTTCCCTTCATCCTCACTGTCTGGCTTTGTCATCACAGTGACTGCCTCATTCTCCTCTTCCCTGTAAATTAGTTCATGTACCAATTATTGTAATTATTGATAAACCACATTACATGCCAATCATGCAAACTTATCCCTATACTCATGTCAGAATGTTACAAGTAACCATTCAGCAAATATGGTTTGCAAAATATTTTAACTTCTTAGAAAATATAATATTTAAAAAAAAGGTTTGCAAACTAAAATCAAACACTACCTGTTGTTCTCTGCTTGGTGTTTTTGTGTGTTGGGAACCTCACTGATAGCGTTGACTTTGATGGCGAAGTCTGGATTTGAGAAGGAAGAGTCTCTGAGGCAAAATGAGATGTTGGGCTGTGAGGAGGTACTTCTTGTTACAACTGGCTGAATTTCTGGTGTCATCACGACTGACTGAAAAATGAAAAACACATGGACACACTAAGTGAACGGAAGAGTCAAACCCAACACACAAACACCATAGTAAAGAAACACCTCTAGTCAGTTCAAGTCAAAAAGATTAAAGGCACTGTTAGTCTGATACTGGGTATTAGCATCTATAAAATATAGGTAAATTACTGCAAAGGTAATACATAGATCTGCCCCCAAAACATCAATGAAAATCACCATTTGAGGAGCTGTGGTATTCTGTTTGATTTGTACTCACAGCAACACACTGTAATACACAATAAACTGAGATGATGAGTTAAACCTGCTGTTCATGCTACAGTAAAAAGAGGGCACACCTGTAACGTGCTGCATTAGCAATTGTTACTGCGTGTTTGAAAGAGAACGTAATGCTTCAGGAGATAAAAAGAAGCAAGACATGCTGCATGATTCCTGAGAAATCCCAGGAGCTGCTACAAGTGGTGTGGAATCTATCAAATGTAAAGATGCTATCTGTGTTTATCTTTTTGCCAGGAGTTGTATCATTCCAGAGATCTGAGTATTGATTGATTTAGTTTTTGGACCACTCTAAATCTCTGGCTGTTTTTATTTATTTTTGAAGCAACCTTTGATGAAGACCTGGCAAGCCAACATTCTATGTCCACAGCATAGATGAGAGAATTCATTCTGCTTTATCATTATACCTGACATGGCAGCATCCTTCTGAAACAAAGAAGATTCAGATTTCACTCAAACACTACCTGGGTAGCAGCAACACACACTGTATATTAATTAAACACATTTTCTAAAGGATGACTCAGAACTGAATTGTTGACTGAGCCCACAAACAAACTGTCCACAAAACACAAAAAGACTAAAAGGACATTTCCCTTTTTGTTTGTGTGGTGATAGCTCAGTCATGCTCTGGTGGCCTCACAGTGAGGATAAGGATAATCACCTTTATTTGGCCAACTATGTAAGGAATTTGTTTCCGGTACAGAACCAGACTCCTTTCTCCCTCTATCTGTCGCTTTGTGGTCACCTCCTGGTTAATGTGGCTGTGAGTCCTTGTTCATGATTAACATGTAGTTAGGATCCATGATGAGCACAGACCTCAGACTTGGCTATCAGCAGGTAAGACAGTTCAGCTTGCTCGGAGAGAGCTGGCATCTTGTTGCCTCTGCTGCATCAATAGCCTGGTGTGGTCAGATACCAAATAACCACTGGAACATATTGCTTGCAGTTGCCAACTAACACATACAGACTACGTCGGCTAATTCCAACAGTTTTCTTTACTACATAATATGACTGTCAGACACCGAAATACCACTGGAGTGTAGTGCTTGCAGTTTTCAGCTTACGCACACAGTGGTATGGCCAGTTCATCTTTTTCACATCCCATGTGTCCATGACGGTCCGCTGATGTAAATTTTGTCATTGTCCCAGGTCCCCGAGATTCCCACTGTATTCCAGTGGGTCAAGAGAGGTGCCACCTCAGCTTCAATGTTCCAAGGAGTTGCCTGACTGTTCCTGTGGGTCATGACAGATGCAACAGAGTTGGATCATCACTGCCTCAGCCAAAGCCCCTTAGGTGGTCCTAACCTTGCCGGTTCCACTCAGTGCAGAGAGATTTCGCCACAGATGCCAGCCACCTGTCCATGCTCCTGAGGGGCTCTGCCACCAATGCTGACCTCCTGTCTGCCCTTCCAGCCTTCCTCCAAGGGGATCCTGCCTTCGCCTTTGGCTCCATCTTCCTGCTCGGCTCTGTGGCCATCCTCCAGAGGGGTCTCAGCTCTCTGCCTGCTTTGGTGGGCATTCCTTTAAACTGTGGACTTTTTTGACTGTCATTATTTCTGTTTTTGTTGCCCTCCTCCTGATCCCCTGCCACCCTTGGACTTGAGGTGATGTCAAGTCCACTCGGTGCGACCTGCCTCTCTTCCCCTTTCTATCTCCATCCTCTCGTCATGCAGGCTTGGCAACACAGCTGAGGCGCATCACCTCTATCAGCAGCTCACTGGGTGTGGTGCACAGCTGAGGCTCATCCCCACTGATTAAGGGGAACCTACTTAACGCGCTGGCAGACGCTCCATCTTCACCAGATCATTGTCACTGTAACGGTGATGCTAACGGTGAGATTTTTTTTTTTTTTTTGATGTGGCCACACAAGTTGGAATCTGTTTTATGTTTTGATGCGGCCACATAAGTTGGCGATCCTCCTTGTTCCTGCTGCTCATCTGTTATCTCACCTGCTGTCAGCTCACCTTCCCATTCTCTGGTCACTGCTGTTCACCTGTCTACTCACCTGTCATCCTGGTTCCTGCTGCTCACCTGTCTACTCACCTGTCATCCTGGTTCCTGCTGCTCGCCTGTCTACTCACCTGTCATCCTGGTCCACTGATCCTCCTGGTTCCTGCTGCTCGGCTGTCTACTCATCTTCCCGTCCTCTGATTCCTGCCATTCTCCTGTCTACTCACCTGGTCCCGTGATCCTCCTGGTTCCTACTGCTTGTCTTCCTGCTCACCTGCCTGTCCCGGTCTTCTCAGCCTCCACAGCTCAACACTGGTTTGGACCACGCCTAACCCACTGACTTTGTCCACTTATCATTTCTGTATATTGCAATAAAGAGACATATTTACTAGCAACTGAGGTTGCACTTTGAGTCCTTATTCTCTCTCACCACGTGGTGAGGGACCCCACCGTAACATGTGGTTTGTTTTGGTATGTCTGGCAGCCATCCTTGGAGGGGTACTGTCATGGTTTGGGCCTACTTCCTGTTCTGTACTTTTATTTTGAAAGCATTTCCTGTTGTTCCACATCATTTCACCTGCCTCAGCTTCACTCTGGCCAGAGACTCTCCTGCCAATTCCCATGTCCTCCACATGGACTCGGTCCCCATCCATTAGGTCTGAACGTCACACCATTTTGTTTGCTTCTGTTTCTCTTGCCTGTTCCTCATTGATGGTTTTTTTTTAACGTTTAATGGACTTAGAGTCTTATCCCCTCAGGTATTTGGTTTGTTACTTTTATTATTTCCAATAGTTTGTTAGTCTCACTACTGGAGTTCTAGATTTATTTGAATTGCTCCCAGACTGTAGGTTTTAGTATTTTGTTATGAGCCTTTGTGTTACACTAAGTCAGTTTAAGTTTTGAGTTGGGGGTTCTATGTATTTTAGCCTTTTGGTTTCCGATGACTGTTCTGATTAAACCTGAGATTATTGTCAAGCAAAAGTTCATGTCTGCATTTGGGTCCTCCCCTAGCCAGAATCCTGACAGTTCAGGTCTGTGGGACCTGTTTTCATTGCTTACTAAGAAACAATGATGTGATTGTTTTTTCAAACTCACCTGCCTTTGCTCATTTTCTATGAAGAATATATAAAATGACACATTTTCAGAGTGCTCACCATGCAAACCTCTACGCATTTATGTTACATACTGTATGTGGTGAGGGTAATACCTCTGTGTGTACCTTTATTTTTTGCTGCCGAGGGAAGACATTTTTGGAAAGTGAGGACATTTTGGCAGGTCCTCACTTTCTGAAACACTTTTTTGAGGGTAAGACTTGGTTTGTGTGTGTTTGTTTTATATGTGTGCATGTGTGTTTTGTCATGTTTGCACTTTTTCAGCATTATAGATTGTGGCCAGTAGCAACAACAAGAGCATGTGATTACATTGTAAAGTTCTCTGAGTTAAGACATTATATGTGCAACAATCTATCAGTGATTCCATGACAGCATAAGTACTTTATATGTAACCCATGAGGTGAAGCCTGAAAATTCTTAAGGGGATATTTACTATGGTTTTGCCTCTCATTTTGTGGTACTAAACTGAAATTTATCTTTACTAAGGAGTCACAGTGCAGTTTTGTGGTGGAAAAATAGAAGAATGGGGCACCACAGGAATTTGTGCATTTGGTCTCATACAATATGGATTCCTATTCAGGCAGAATCAAATCACAGAGCTAGGGAACAGAGATTGAGTATAACTGATGATTGGACCAAGGAGTAAGGAATCTTATGCTGGCAATGCTCAAAGCTGCCTGCACTCTCTTTTGTCAGCCTGAATCCAGTGAGAGTAAGCAACCTACTCCGTAGGTTCAGAGGGAAGGTAAGTGTGATCAAGTCTTAATCTTTCTTACAATTATACGATTTCTTTTACACCATACAACCTACCTTCTATATTCTGTAAACTTCGACTCTCTTTGAGACTTCCTCTCAGTCCACACATGTGCAGCAGTCTTCAGGCAGCAGAAGCAGAAGTGTATTCCAATTAACACAGGTGTGTCTGGGCTCATTTACATCATCAGTGTTTGTAAATATGCTGCTAAATAAAAGAAATTTGTGGAGCTGCAATATGTTCTACACCTGATGGTAATTTGCAACAGGTTTAGTAAATATCCCACTTAGACTCAAAAGAAATATCCATGTACCGTGACCACAGGGAGCTCTTTCCCATACATATGGAATATGTGAGAGAATGGTAAAATAATCTCTTCACTCAAAGAACTAAGGTTACAATGCAAGTGTTCAGTCTCTGAGAGGACAGTGTTGAATGTTTGCATGTTTTCAAAACTGAAAGCAGATTTCAGAAACACTGAGAAGAACTGAGCAAAATGTTCTGACATTAAAATGTTATTTCTAAATGTCTGAATCATAGTTTTCAGTTTTAAAACCATAATTTACATGTTCAACATTTATTTTGAACCATTTAAATCCTAGGTTCTATGTTATAAGAAGAAAGTGACAGAATGATAAAATGATGATTGCAGCATCAGGAGAATACTGATTATAAATAACATACAGTGTTGGTTGTATGTTACCTTATGAGTTGCAGAGGTGCGTAGCCCTCCTACATTCAGCCGAGGACTAGACGAGTCATCAGAAGATTCAGATGAATTAGACCATGCTGTTCTATTCTCTAACTCCTCGTGCTGGCGGAGCATGTTCTAAAAGAGAGAAACTGTGCTTTAAAGGTTGGACTGATGACAAAGGAGTTGGATGTGGTGAAAATACATAGAACTTTGATTAAGAAGAGGTGCACACATTCTGATGCCTAATGACAATACCACAATAGTGTCGTCCAGATACAAAAGGTTGTTTCAGGAGGCAAGTCACTCTAGAGGAATATACAATATATATGCTGGAACATTTTCTGAAACTAAACAACTGTTTATCCATTCACATGTTATTTAAATAGAGTAGCTTGACATGCAGTGCATGCTGCGGAATACATTTGGTGAGTTTTGGCTTTGGTCTCTGTGATGAGATGTGGCCAGCCTCCACTTCCCACAAGTGACACCAAACTCCATGAAGCTAGTATGGTACTCCATCCCCATGAGTACAGAAAAACAAGTCCACACCACCGTAAGACTAATACTGATTGTGAAACCAAAGTGAAAATTGTTTAGCTATTTCTTTAAAGTATAGGTTCACAATTTTTCAAGTCAATCTTAGAACTTATTGCTTATTTGGAGAGTTTTACCCTGCAATTCCATTAGGTTTTCCAATATTTTAAAAAACGCTGGAGACAAAAGAGAAATCTAAAAACTTCCCTTCTGCATCCAGGCCATACGTTTGAAAAGATATGCTAAAATAAGCCTCTGTTGTTTTTTTTTTTTTTTTTTAACTTTTTTCAAATTGGATGAATTTTCTAATTATCATCTCAGACGTGACCTAAAGCTAAAAAAAATAAGGTGTACATGGCCTATGCAGAAGCAACTTGGTTTATACAAGTATGGCAAACTCTTGCTCACAAGGCTTCTTTTCTAACAAAATAAAGTATTATGTGATAGTGTAAGGGTTTCCTTGAATGGTCATAATCTCTAGGCCATTGTGATTTCATGTGAGCTTGCCTGACATCAACCGGTGCCGTTGTAAAGGCGGAATTTTTCAACTGTGCCTGGTTTTGTGGATATATTTTACCTCCTACTGCTGCACTGTGAGCAGAGGATGTGGAGAAAAATACAGGGCCTGTGGTTACTGCATGTCCGGGAATGTTCCTGTACAGGAACTCACTGTTTTACCTGACCAGGTCTAACCTACAAGCAGCCGGCCAGTGAAGCCCCCCGCGGTGGTGACTGCTCCGAAGCACAGTACCTGTTTGTTTTGACTGCTTGAGGCCAGTGTGTCTGCTGCATGTGATGTGTTACTGGTTAATGAGCGGATTAATAGTCCATGATGTTATTGTTGGTGCTATGCTACCTGTTGGAATTAATTTCACTACTGTTGGACTGTATGTGGTCGTGTGGGGGAAAACGCTGTGACCAGTTGTATTTACTGACTGTAGAGCTACTTGAAAGGGAGTGATATTTCCACTACTCAGTGCGACTTAATGGTAAATTTTAAAAAAAACAGGCGGAAAAAAAAAGCCCATGTTCAACCAACTGCTCGCTAGATTTACATCTTTGAAGGCATTGTGTAGCATTTACAATCCGCATGGGCCGATGTTGATAAGAGACTTCCCAGCGTCCTTCTGCACATCCTTCTGGAGTAGTTCCAACACTTTCCAATTAACATTTGGTCCATCCATTGAGATTTGAACTAGGTTCAGGATTCTAATCTCTGAGTGCAGGTCCATCATTTTCTGAGCTGTTGAATGACCCATAAAATTTGAGCTGATGCATTTTGTTTTCACCTCTGTGCCATCTCATAGCTTGACGTGCATGTCTGGCTGGTAAAATGGTGGTTCAGGCTTTCATTAAATAACAGGACATATGCTGTTTGCTTTGACACTTTGGACAAAGTCAGTTTCTTAAAGTAAGGAGTCCAAGTGTACATAAATATGAGCATTTGTGTTCACCACATGCAAATTTGCCTGCTTTCTGGCTGTCAGGGAGCATTAACTTGGAAAAGCTGTCTAGTATCTTCACTAGACTTGTTAAGCACCCACAATACCTCTGCAGTTAACGCTACATGTATACAGTATCTGAGATGGCTGTTTACTTGGTGGTGGTTGAGAGGCCACTGGATTTGGCAGTGGGTATCTTCACGTTACTATACAGTGTACATGTCCTGGGTCTTGGAACATACATGGATTAACAAGTCAGCCGGATAATTTGGTTGACAATTTCACGTTATCTCGGATTTGTTGGTTCTTCGTCATGGCAACATGTCCATAATCTCAAATCTACTTGGAAGCAGTAAACAAAATAACTTCACAGATTTAAAAGGTCTCGGAGCATGAAGTGACTCACTAACAGAGTGATTATAATAAGACATGATTTTAAAGAAAACAGACAGTATTGAGATCGACAAAACCCTTTGGTCCATCCCAAACCGTTCTTAATCAAATGGTTCCATTTCAGCTGGGATTACATAGTTTATTGATGTGGACTGTTGGTGCCTTATTAAGGGCAGACAAAGAGGAGCTGTGCTTTATCCACCACACAGTCAGTTTGCATTTACCTGAGATTTCTGGCTAGAGAGTTTTTTATATAGGGTTGTTGTGATTTTATTCATTTCTATCTAAAAATAAAAATCACCCTAACATTGTTAATGCAGAAAATTTGATAAAGAAAGCCCTTTTTGAGCTATTTGAAAAGTTTACCTGGCTCTGAAACTATTCCTGTGAGTTTTCATAGTCCTTTAGAAACAAAGGGAATTAATAGATCTAAATCTTATTACGTTTTTTTTTTTTTACATCTTACAATTTCTCCATATCTGTGGCCAAGTTTTCAGTAATTTAGTATACAGGCTAGAGTCGCTTCAGAAAGGATTCCCACTTCTGACATGACTGTATCTATGTGGAATTCATAACAGTTGAGTGCTGGACATATTTTAACAACTGCCTGAACTAATGTCAGGAGATGATGGGAACAGTAAGACAGTTTAACTGAGAAGAAACTGATCGAGTGGAATTACGGTCCCAGATCTGCAGTGCCTGTAGTATAGTTACACTCATATGTCATATAATGTTAGACATATTTCTGGTGGCATATTTAAATTTTGTGGATTTCAGTTCTCTGCTTATTAGTGCCCAAAGGGGATGATGTAAACTGTTATGTCTGTTACTGTGACGCACGCTTGAAACCATTGTTTACGAAGGTTTATAATAATACAGTTGTGCCCGCCCACTGAAACCGAGTGGCCCGGCTGCATGTAGCGACAGGTCTGATCAAATTCCCACAACCTTTCCAAAACTTTTGTATTAATTTTTTCCCCAATGTATTGTCATATTCCACAACTTTTTCAGGTTTTTCAGGACCATACAAACCCTGTACCAGGAATTACAGTCTAACATTAGAACAGAGGTAAAAGAGCGAGAACTAAAATACAGAAGAACTCACATAGAAGGCTTGTTCACGTAAAGATGGTGTGTCAGGTGGGCTCTGGTTGAAGATGGCTGAGAATCTCTTATTGACAGGTGGAGCTTTGTTGACAGAGCTTGCCACTGACCCCTGGTCATCTTTATCAAATGGACTGACATAGAAGAAAAAGAAAAGGAGGAAAGAAGAGAATAAATAAATATACATTCCATACAACATTTAAGCAGTGCTTTCACTAGTAACACTTCTGAGTGGTGCCCAAACATGGCAAAATCTTTGTCGCCATGGCAAAATAAAATCAATCCAACTGTTCAATCAAGAGCGTCACGGACTTGCTCAGGAAGCCGTAATACAACACAGTGAGTCACATACACAGGTGCAGTTAAGGCAAATTCAGACGGAGTGTGTTTTTGGATGCATTTTTCACACAACAGATAGAACTCCATTCTATGAAATGTCTCCCTGACATGCATGAGCCGTGCACGGCCTAACATCACCAGTTTTATGATTCAGATCTATTTTCTGTGGCACACTGAGTGTAGCATAATGGCCACCGACTGCTGTTCAAATCACCCAAGTCCCCAGTTATTTTCTGTTTTTACTGGTATCTGTTATGATTACATGCACAAGGCCTATATGAAAACTACTGTTGCCCAGCACATTTCTGCTGTCAGTCAGCCTGGTGAAGACTTTTACTGTCTGTTGTCCTTGCAGCTCATCAGGATCAGAGTCTTGTGAAAGCATTAGTGAAAATAACCAGCGTATAGCCAATTATTAAGAGTTTGTTCACCTCAATAGAGAGAACATGGATTAGGGATGGAAGACAGAGTTCAGAGAACACCCCCACCTACCAGGGGACATTGCCACTACACCAAACCTCTTGGTTCACAGGAAACACTGTGTGTGATGTTCTGTTAACATTACATCACATTACAAGTTTTCCAGATTCTGAGACATTTTCTGAAATAAAACCATTCTCTCAAAACTACATGCACATTGTCAAAATAACACGCATCAATACAGCCATTTAATTTCCAGGTCAAAATCAGACACCCCACACAAGTCAAAAATACACATTACATGCCTGTTGGACACACTACAGAGGTTATTTTAAAACACTTCTATCAAAACCCCTTTAAATTGCTATTTTTGGCCAGCTTATGTTATTTTGAAAATTGTACCATTGTGGTAGTAACTATACCGACTACCCCTACAGGAGTACACTCTCAAGAGACATTAAAAACAGTTGGCAACTGGACTTGCTTGAAGTTCTTGAAAATATTTCACCTCTCATCCAAGAAGGTTCTCAGTTTTGACTGGGGGGAGTATGAAGAAAATTAAAAATCCACTCGCTCCATCCATCCGCTCGAAAATGTGTTTTCTCTTATTTTTTTTATCCCATAAATATCAGCCGCTGTGTAAAGATGACAGGGCCTGAAATAATCCCTCTGATCGCACAACTTTTCTAAACTGGTTTACTTTTACTTACTATTACAATGTGTTCACCACTGTGGACAATAAATTTAAGCATTAAAATGACAAACTCCAACCCATATTAATCCAATACAGGCAGAGTGTTTTGACTGTATTGATCCAACAGTTATAAGGAGCATTTTATTTATTGAAATAGATGATCCTGTGTTATAAGGGACAGGTGGAGACTGTGTTGTGTTCTTTTAATGCTGGAAGAAAATTGTGGTGTTGCCTCACATTGTCGCTACCTTAGCCAGACATGTTCAGCACTTTCCTGCCATGCAACCTGTGGTCTAAAACCAAAATAGGTCCAGAGGACTGACTTACAGTACTTGCTCAAATCAAAATAATTTGTAATATACAGACAGCATGGCTGGCAAAACTTACTTCCAGATGAATTCAAGGCTCAGCTTAATAGTCCCGAGGTCATTAATATCCACAGCAACTGTCTGAGGTTGTGCAGCAAACAGGTCCTTAGTCTCACAGGAAACACTTCCAACAACTATGTGACTGGCTAAGCTCTTCAGCTCTGTCACCTAGGAGACCACAGAAAACCACATTAGTCAGAACATACTAATAAATTAATTCCTCTCGTATTTTTGATCAGTGTGCCTACAGTTGTCTTTTCTTCATATCCACCAGAACAAGACACAATGGACAACATGAAGCACCCATGGACAATTTAGTTTCATTAGGAGCAGTACCCTAGATCAGAATGTTTTCATTGAATAATCAGAACAAATATAAATAAAAACCAAAGTATTTGAAAAAATAGTACTGGGAGGGACGAACCTTTACAGAGAGAAACTCATTGATGAGCGGAAGAAACACCGCCTCTTCACTGTCCCACACCTGTTTAGCATTGATCTCTATTCGGCCTCGGAGCTTCCAACGCTGCCGACCATACTTCATAACAATCTGAAAACACACACACATACACGTCTTTATGCCTTTGTATGGCCCACGTTCTGTGACTTCTTTGTGAGGGCCACCACTTCTACTATAACTACAATGGTGCAAAACACAATCAATCATGAGGTGGCAATAAAGAATCAAAATGTCACTTGGGGTGGGGGTGGGTTGGGGGGGTCAGTGTGAGGGCCCAGAGATGATAAGAGCCTGGCTGGAGATGTTGTCCTGTTTGGGACTAAGAAAAATTAATGACCTGTGGTCCTGGTACTCAATATTGGGACTTAGAAAAATTTCTGTTCCCACACAGTGTAATACCAGAGACATGAAACTCCATTTGGAGTACCAGGGGCACGAAGTTGTGGCTGGGGGGTTTTAAATTGTTTAGCCCATTGGAGCATTTTGTTTGGCATGTGTGCTTTGCTGGCACTTGTTCAAAATAAAGGACTGATTTGAGAAAACCTGAGATCTTGTTCGAGTTTGTCTCCTACATGCCTGGCCGCTGAGAGCCAACTTACCACAAATGACTTTGTATATGATCTGCAAACATTTGATTTTGCAAGAAGAGTCAGAGGTTTTGTGAACCTAGTTTGAAAAATGAGTTTTGTGTTTACAGCTTCAAGAAAAGGATGGAAGGCTTCAAGGAATGTGTCTTAGTAACTGTGAAAAACTGTAATTATAGAACCCATTCTGCTCTGCTGTTGGGAAGTGTAGGGACCACAGACAAATCTAACTTTTGATCAATGGGGATAGCATCCAAGTGAAAATCCACAAACTGAGTACTGTAAAAACATAATGCAGATGCACAGGACAGCAACTAATAATGCCTACAGAGCTGAATCAAAGATATTTCCTTTATTATAGTTCACATTCAGTTTGCACTACATCAAAAAAAGGAAAACAGTGCAGGACATGGAGCTCCAGCCCTAAATTTACTGCATAATTTAGGGCTGCCCCTGAAAGTTGACTAATCAAGACATTAGTCGAGAGGTCCGTTAGTTGTTATTTTATTTTTTGTCAGCCAATGAAAACAGCCACAGCAGTCAGTAAAAACAAACGTCGATGGCCAAGAGAAAACCCTAGTGTCAAAGCAGTATGTCGGTCTTGCACAGCAGAATCAGGCAACAGTGTGAAGCCACCATCAGGACACCGCAAACAAAATACGATGACAAAGGATGACACTTTGAATGCCTACATCTGTAAAAGCTGTGAGGGCAAAGGCTAAAGTCAGGCTTTGTTTTCAGCACAGCCTGCTGGGGTTCTGAGTGACTGTTACCTCCCTCACCTCTGTCTCCCTCCACTAACTACATAAGTTTGGTCCCATGGCTCTGCCATCCAGTTAGCATTTGCACCATTATCATCCTTAAACACTGAGGCAGCAGCAGTGACTGTTGTTACATGAATAACTTTTTTAAAAATTGGCATCCAGGACAAACACTGGTCAAATTTTACAGTATAAGATGCAGGCAGAATGAAGCTAGTCTGAGACCATTTAGTAGGTTGATGCTGTACAGCTTAGTTTTCTGCTATGGTGCCAACAGGAACTCTGATACACTACTCAAAGTCTGATGAGCTCAGATCTGCAGAATTTTGTGAACAAAGGTAGAAACTCAAAGACAAGGGGTAATAGGATCTTTGCACTCACACATTTTGGTCTCCACAACCTCTTTTGGTGGTAATGATAACCACTAATGATAATAATAATACAAAACTGAGAGAAAACAATAGGGTTCCAACACTGTTGGTCCTTGGGCCCCGTTCAGCCTCAGTATCAAATCTTTGTGCTGGGCCAGCCCAGAGGACACATACTGTCCTCCTCTGTTTCATTGGGAGGTGCAAGAACGGGCCAACATGTTGCATCCTGTTTGAGCACTATGACTGTACATGAATGCAACACAAAGTTTTAGATGCTCAGAAGAGTTGTTTATCTGTTGCAGTGGAAAAGATAAGGAGCAGGCACTGTCTAAATGCTCTCCCACTGGGTGGTTGAGGCTATTAAGCAGGTTTATGAAGCCGTTGGTAAACCTGTCCTTGGAGATGTCATTTCCCATTTCACCTGGAGGACCGCCATGTCCTGGGCAGCAATGAGGGAAGTACCGTGATCAGAGATCTGTGCTGCAGCGTCCTGAGTGGTGCCATGCACTTTTTACAGGTTTTCTTGCCTCAGTGTGACACTGGAGTCTACACTGGCATCAGCCATCCTCCCATTGGCTTCTATGGCTGACCAGTAGGTGAGTGTCCATTCCTCTTGACATTGCTGACATAAGTCATCCACTTTGTTTAAAACCACTGGAAGTCAGGGAGGAATGGAACTGAATTGAGTTTACAAAGTTAACTATGGTTCTGTGAATTTCTGGATGACTGCCAGCCATGCTGGTCACTCACAACTTTGGGGCTGAAAAGATTCCAAGAGGCCAAAGGCAGTCTACCATGTCAGATTTATAGTTGGGATGTGCACGTAGCTTACACTGTCATGCACACAACTTTGTCTACATTAGATTTCAACCTGCGCAGAGCATAAGGAGACATATCTACTTAGTTTACTGCCACTCGCAGTCATCCGTTACATCCACAGTTATGTTTGCAACTTCCATTTTGGCAGTTGATAGTTTTGTTTTGAGAATTAGGTTTAGTGTTTAAGAAATTCACAAAAAATATTTAAAAAAATCCTAAAATGATCAAGTAGATTTTGAGAGAGAGAAGCGGACTAACCTCATAGTGGTCACCAGAGCACAATCTAGCAAATCCAGCCAGACCTGAAAGACAAATAAAAACAAATGTAGCCCATCAGCTCCTCATGAATGCAGCACCAGATTAATTGTGATATTACAACACACAATAAAATGAATAGTAGGATAAAATTCAAAGGTAATTAGCCCTGCAGACAGATATACTCAGGTCCTTGTACTGATACAGTGTGATCTGCACCAAAGTTTGTATGAAAATACTGGAGCACATAAAGGGTGTTCCTGCCTAATTTTGGGAAACTACTAATAAAACACTTACTATGCGCCTTTTATCACATTTGATATGGTAAGTCACAAGAATGTGTGTGCCAAATTGATGTCACTTATTTTTTTTACAAGGACACAGAAGCCTAGGATTTGACATATTATATAAAAATAAGAAAGAAAGTCACTGTTGCCTTTTCCCGTTTAGGGGTCGCCACAGTGAACTGTCACACTGACGACTCGCATGTTGACATTTGGCACGTGTTTTACGCTGGATGCCCTTCTTGATGCAACCTGGATTCAAACCCGGGGTGCCACGGCGAGAGCGCTGCGCCTTAACCACTAGCCTACCAGGGATGGCAACATATTACATAAAAATGCAAAACCAAAAAAAAGTATAAAAACTTTTTGTAGTTGGAAAGTCTTATCTAAATATAAATTGATATAAAATACCATCTATTATCTATATTGCTTATTCTTGAATAGGGTCACGGGGGCTGGAGCGAATCCCAGCTGACACTGGGTGAGAGGCGGTGTCCACCGTGATACGTAGACAAACAACCACACACACTCCTACTGTACAGGCAATTTAGAGTCTCCAGTCAACCTAAGCTGCATGTCTTTGGACTGTGGGCACAATAAATGATTCATAATAAATTCCAACAGGGTTAATTTTCAGGTGGTGTGGCCATTAAAATGCATCTGGGTTCCTGATCTCGTGCTTTCAGCCCAGTGCTTATAAAAAAAACTACAAATGCACCTGTGATTGTGAGAGGTGGTGGCCTGAGCAGGTGTTATTGTTACCCTTATTTTGGGTCAAAACAAGAACCAAGAAGAAGAAAGGAGAAAGTGTAAATTTGCCAGCAATGTTTCATGCTTACCTTTCATCTTAATGTGGAACTCCCCCAGCTGGTTCTCCAACTCGCTCTCTAACACACACATGTTCTACAGAGAAGATCAGAGTGGGAGACTTTGATTTATTCCTTTCTACACAACCAATCTTAACAATACTCCTGTAGTTGCCACCACCAAGGGGTTATGCTTTTGATTGTTTATTTGTTAAAAGTATAACTCAAAATGTAATAAACAGATTTTGATGATATCTTTTGGAGAGGTAGGGTATGGCTCATGGCACAATTGATTAGATGTTACTGTTGATCCATATCATAATTTGGATACAGGAATATTTTAAAAGATTATTCATCATTGTGAGTGCTGGGAAGGCTGCTGACTGTATATGAGCCTCCTTGTGACCAATGTGTATGGCTGGGCTGCTGAGCACATGCACAGCTGGGGAAAGATCTGCTCTATGCAGCGACAACTGAGTGAGAGCTTGATGGCAAAGATTTTGAGCCAGACTTAAAGCCGTTTTGACATTTTGACGTTTTCAGGTTATAAAGTTACCACTTGGATTGAGAATATGTGGCCAGTCTGTAATACTAGTTTAGACATTTGTTCCAAGATTTTCTGAGATGTGAGTTATGAAAGCCTGAGTCAAAAAATTTTTTCTTTAGTGTTTCTATTTTTATTAGGGCATGAAAAAAACAAATATTCACTTTTTTCAAAAATGTGATTTGTTTCAGATAGTTACACACATGCCCATTCCAGTGGACTACATGTGCCTGAGCACTCAACATAAAACAGTATGAACTTAATGTAAAAATGAATTAAATTGTGTTTTATGGCAAATCCATGAACAATTATTTTTTTTATGCTTTGAAAAACATTTTCACAAATGTGAACATCTCATTGGCCTATTGTTTAGGCCTGAATAGGAAAACAAACCGCTCACAAATGTGAAGCTTATACCTAAGCTAAGTCTAGGTTTTAAAATATCTCCAACAAGAAGAACATTATTCTGAGTCTCCATACTTCTTTATGGATGCAGGACTGGTATTACCATGTCATTATACTAGCATTAATATGTTTTCAGCAACAAGAACAGACATATATGCATCTCTGAACACTTCTGTAATATGCTCTGCATGTCAGTTCATCAAACATAGGTTGTATGAAAGTTGACAAAGCATCCAGGGCACAGTGGCACACAACATTGCATGCAGATGTATTTGGTCTTTCGAGTGCATGCAGCATCGTGGCATCGGTTTGCATTTTTCACCTCTTGCATTTTTCACCTCGGTGAGTTTGGGCCAGTGATTTCCTGTGCCAAACCTGACCTCATGGGGTACTTTAGTGACTGCTCTGCGCTTCACTGGAGGTGGGGTTGCACTGGATCTTCCTCTTCGGCTTTGGTGGAGGGAGCCAGCATTTATTAATGCATGGGCTACAGAAGCTTTGAAGAGGAGAAGATTCATCTTTTCCAATCCAGACATCAGGTAGAGGTGCCAGGCATCCAAAAATAATAAAAAATTCGGATGTATCACCGCTTGTTCCTATGTCTGTGGGGATACATTGCCACACATTGGTCAACGAGATCAACCCCACCCATGTGTTGATTGTAATGGGCCACAGAAAAGGGTCTTTGGACCCTGAGCATCGTTTTTTTCCTTCTTGGCCCATCTCTCGGCCACATCTTCAGGGGACTGGCCAGCACAGGACGAGGTCATGTGGATGACTGAACTGTTGAGCCAACGTGTGACAGTGATGTTTGCATTATCACTGACAACAGAGCAAGCCCCTCTGCCCTCTTCTTTCAGTTGCTGTTCACTCTTGAGTTTCTGATTTGCTCCCTTCAGCCTATTTGCT
This sequence comes from Monopterus albus, assembly GCF_001952655.1. Lineage (NCBI taxonomy): Eukaryota > Metazoa > Chordata > Actinopteri > Synbranchiformes > Synbranchidae > Monopterus > Monopterus albus. Next base: position 48,713 of record NW_018128212.1, read on the forward strand.
CTGCATGTACCTGTGCCATAGATGCCACAGTCTTTCAAGGCCTCAATGAGTGGAATGCTGCAAAAGTAGTTGTCAAAAAAGACCTTGTGGTTTTTGTGCTTTATGTCATCACAAAGGCGCATCACTACATCTCCAGCCATTCCCAACCAACTGACGCGTTCACGTCTTGCAGAGCCCTGGTACACTTCAAATCTGTACATATAGCCTGAGGTCCCTGCCCTCACCCATACTTTCATTCCCCAGGGTTTGGGCTTTTTTTGGTATGTATTGTTTGATGGAGAGAAGGCCTTTGAAGGGAATGATTTGCTCATCAAGACGTCTTTCCCCAAATCAACACATCCATAGTAGATCTGATTAAGCTCTCTCTATTAACAGGTTATGTTCCACAGGCTTTTAAAGTTGCAGTAATTAAACCTCTACTCAAAAATCCTACGCATGATGCAGGTATCCTAGCCAACTATAGACCAATATCCAATCTCCCGTTTATTTCTAAAATTCTAGAAAAAGCTGTTGCAAAGCAGTTATGTGACACAAGAATGATTTGTTTCAGGATTTTCAATCAGGTTTTAGAGTTATTCATAGTACAGAAACTACACTGGTGAGAGTCACCAATGATCTTCTCCTAGCCTCAGACAAAGGACTTGTCACCATACTTGTCCTCTTAGATCTCAGTGCTGCTTTTGACACCACTGATCACAGCATCTTAACAAAACTGAAGTTATTGTACTTGGGCCTGCAAACCTTAGAAATGTTTTGTCTAACCATATAGTTACTTTAGATGACATAGCTCTCGCCTCCAGTACTGCTGTGAGGAACCTTAGTCATTTTGACCCAGATATGCCCTTTAAATCACACATAAACCGAGTCTCTAGAACTGCCTTCTTTTACCTGCGTAATATCGCAGGCTGG
>NW_018128212.1:55260-69409 GCF_001952655.1 Monopterus albus
ATTCACGGTGGGAATGGTGGGGGCAGAGGAGGGAAATCTAAAGAGATTCAGTGATTTAGTGAACAAGTCCCTTTGATGTTAAACAGTGCTCCAGTTGGCTAACACAGTAAATATTGACCAGTGATTCAGTGAACACATAGGGTGATATGTAACTATGTAAACATAACTGTGAAATTATGTAAACTTATGTGTGCTATAAAATAAAACCCTTAACTAATCCTATTCATATCTACTCAAAAATAAAAATCACCCTAACAGAACTCATTCAGTTGTTTTCATAATTTTTGTCAGTTCATAAAAGTCATGTAATTATCTTTAGAATTACAACCGCAATAATGAGAGTAACTACTACAGAAGCCCAGAAACAAATATCACCTTTAAAGTAATTGGTTCACACATAGTTTATTATAAAATAAAACTGTGAGTTATGCCTGTCCCTCTAGAACACATGCTCTAAACCTCAAAACCAATGGTTTCTGTAGCTGATATGGGACAGTTAAAGGAAGTATTATAACCTTGGTGCATTTAGAGTTAGGTCACTAATGTTATGGTTTTGCTGTATTTTTATTATGCTTCTTTCATTTGGTGCTTTAAAGTGCCTTAGATTTGCATTACCTACTTATCTACCCCTCTGATGCATGAATTATGAAAGCCTGAGTCAAAATTTTTTTCTTTAGTGTTTCTATTTTTATTAGGGCATGAAAAAAACAAATATTCACTTTTTTCAAAAATGTGATTTTTTTTTTTTTTTTTACACACGTCTACTCGAGTGGACTACATACTCCTGAGCACTCAACATAAAACAGTATGAACTTAATGTAAAAATGAATTAAATTGTGTTTTATGGCTAATCCATGAACAACTATTTCTTATGCTTTGAAAAACATTTTCACACATTTTAACATTTCATTGGCCTATTGTTTAGGCCTGAACAGGAAAATAAACAACACTCACAAATGTGAAGCTTATACCTAAAGCTAAGTCTAGGTTTCAAAATATCTCCAACAAGAAGAACATTATTCTGAGTCTCCATACTTCTTTATGGATGCAGGACTGGTATTACCATGTCATTATACTAGCATTAATATGTTTTCAGCAACAAGAACAGACATATATGCATCTCTGAACACTTCTGTAATATGCTCTGCATGTCAGTTCATCAAACACAGGCTGTATGAAAGTTGACAAAGCATCCAGGGCACAGTGGCACACAACATTGCATGCAGATGTATTTGGTCTTTCGAGTGCATGCAGCATCGTGGCATCAGTTTGCATTTTTCACCTCGGTGAGTTGGGGCCAGTGATTTCCTGTGCCAAACCTGACCTCACGGGGTACTTTAGTGACTGCTTTGCGCTTCACTGGAGGTGGGGTTGCACTGGGTCTTCCTCTTCTGCTTTGCTGGAGGGACCCAGCATTTATCAGTGCATGAGCTACAGAAGCTTTGAAGAGGAGGAGATTCATCTTTTCCAATCCAGACATCAGGTAGAGGCGCCAGGCATTTACAACGGTCACATCCAAAAAATGAAAAAACACTCGGATGTACCACTGCTTGTTCCTACGTCTGTGGGGATACATTGCCACACACTGGTCAACGAGATCGACCCCACCCATGTGTTGATTGTAAAGGGCCACAGAAAAGGGTATTTGGACCCTGAGCATGGTTTTTTCCTTCTTGGCAACAGAGCAAGCCCCTCTGCCCTCTTCTTTCAGTTGCTGTTCACTCTTGAGTTTCTGATTTGCTCCCTTCAGCCTATTTGCTCTGCATGTACCTGTGCCATAGATGCCACAGTCTTTCAAGGCCTCAATGAGTGGAATGCTGCAAAAGTAGTTGTCAAAAAAGACCTTGTGGTTTTTGTGCTTTATGTCATCACAAAGGCGCATCACTACATCTCCAGCCATTCCCAACCAACTGACGCAATCACGTCTTGCAGAGCCCTGGTACACTTCAAATCTGTACATATAGCCTGAGGTCCCTGCCCTCACCCATACTTTCATTCCCCAGGGTTTGGGCTTTTTTTGGTATGTATTGTTTGATGGAGAGAAGGCCTTTGAAGGGAATGATTTGCTCATCAATGGACTGAAATTCTTCAGGGTCTGCTGCTGCCTTGAATGTTTCCTGAAGTGCACACAGCACTGGTCTTACTTTGAAGAGCCTATCTGTGTTTGCTGGTTGGCAAGTATAGTTATCCACAAAGTGCAGGTAACCCAGAATTTGATCATATCTGTTCATAGACATGGCGTTTGCAATTAATCTGAGACGAAGGCCATCCTCACTAGACCAGTACATTCGTGCCCTAGGGTACCGAATGTACCCCATGACCATGTTGATCCCTAAAAAAATCTGCATTTCTTCTCTTGTCACAGCCAGATTTTCTCTCCCTTTCTGGAGAGCATACAAGTTGGTGTTGTGCACTATATCATCAATGAGATCTGCGAGAAACAGATGCCTAAAGAAATCTACTGGATCTCTTCCCTCAACATTTAATTTCCAGTCTCCTAGAAAAGGAGGCAAGTCTCCATCAAAGTCATTGTCTTGGAATTTCAAGACATTTTTGCGGGCTTGAGTGCGGCCAGGTACCATGTGCACATCTTTCACAGCTCCCTCATCAAGCTGACCCCCCTCTGCATCCTGGCCCTCATGCCTATCTGCATGCTGACTATCTGAATCCTGAGTGACTGCATTTCCTTCATCATCCTCAGCTCCTATGTCTTTATTGTTCTCTGGCAGCCACTCTTCATCACTGTCATTATAATCATCATCACTGAAGTCAGAGGGAATTTCCTGGACTATTCTATAGGCTTCCCTATTCTTTGCTGCACTTGCAGTCTACAAAATATGACAAAATGATAAGTGTTACTCACACAAACTACAACTAATCTGCACAAGACTATTCATTTTTAAATGAATACCCTATAAAATACAGCAAAAATATACTGATTTACAACCAAAACAGTCACAAGATAAGGTGAAGCTATTACATGACTTGAGTCAGAAATATACTTGATGATGCATGATGTCCACTTTATTGGACACATGGTTAATTGCAATTTACTACTTATTGGAAACAAAAAATTCAAAAATAAAATAATGATATTATTACTTAGATGTTACTGTATATCATCATATTTTTTTACCTCTAGGGTTCTTCTGGAATAGAAGGTCTGACAGGATATTCCAGCAGTAGTCAACAAGTGTGGCTTACTGTCAGCCATCTTGGATTCAGAGGAAATTCACTTGCAGTTACAAAACTGACCACTGAATAAACGTCAATGGAGTGGTGCAGTAGAGAGCACTCTAGTGACTGATATGCAGTTCCACCATTGAAACCAGTGCATTTAGGAGAAAATTACTTTTGAATAGCTGTCCACTGCAGTGACCACTATGCGCCAGAGGGTTAAAGCCGTTTTGACATTTTCAGGTTATAAAGTTACCACTTGGATTGAGAATATGTGGCCAGTCTGTAATGCTAGTTTAGACAATTGTCCCAAGATTTTCTGAGATGTGAGTTCTTGTTATCTGACCAGGCTAGCTCTATCGACAGGCAGCTACATCTCATTCAGTGCACAGTAGTCTGTTGGTGAGGATACCAGTGTTCCAGCTGCACATTATAGCTGCTTTTTTTCTGAACCTAACGAGCGGTAAACGTCGTCCTTCTTACCGTCACCCAGTATAACCTAACGGGTTGACATCCTACTTTGCTTTTCCACTGTATTTTTCTGTATTGGTCTCTGCTTACACTTCAAAGTGCAACAGTCAGCCAGTAACAGAGACTGTATGAGCAGTTTTTCAAACAGCTGTTGAACAAGCAGAACACAAACTTGAAGAAATGTGACGTCTTCACCACTTTTCCTGCAGTCCACATTTCACCCCTAAACCAATGAGTGTCATGCCTGTCATTTTTTCTTGAATAACTTTCAAACTAATAATAATAATATTAGCATCATTGCCAGCAGTAGGGTTTCATGGTCAAGTAAAATTATGAGGTTGACCCTTCTAATGTTGCTTTACTATCATGGGAATACTGCTTTTATGGCATGTTGAAACAGAGTCGCCCCTTGGCAGAAGTGTGAACTCTCAGTGCTGTCTAGTTGTACTATGTTATATACTATTACACTTCAATCATTATTAGTATTAATTATTCTGCTATTATCATGCAATGGCCCTAATCCATCACAAGGATTACTATACAATTTCAGTTTTTCTCCAGTTCTTAATTGACCTCTCTCTTTCCATTCTGCTGTCCTCTTTGTCTTACCTCTGTGTACTCTTTGTATCCTTTACTGGCTTCTGCTAAACTCTCCCGGGCCTCCTTACTTCCTGGTGAGGCAGTGTACGCCTTCACCATCTTCTCGGCTCCATCCCTGAGTCTCCTCTGCAGACAATAGGCTTCATACAACTCCTCAATCTGAGACAAAAGGATAAAAACATTGAACATTTAATTTTTCTCTCTTATGTAAAGAAGAAAGCAGCGCCATAACAACTGGAAAGTTGAAAATCGTCAATATTAGACTGGTTATGGCTGTGCCCCTTGATCCTCTTTAGGATAAGTGGTATAGATCATGGATGGTTAGATTGGTTGATGAGTGATTCAGAAAGCTACTGTAAGCTTTGTTGTCTTGCACATTCTCCAAGTATGTGGACATGTTTTAATGTTGAGGTAATGAAAGAGCATTCTTAAATTGCAACTTCTATCAATAACTGCCATCCTGCAGATAATTATACATTGCTTGGCATCCAATGTTTTATATATTTCATTTAGAAGATGTATATTAACCTGTTATCACTTTATAATATGCCCATACACATCCATAACATGTACCCATTAGTAGTCACTTGCCATATGGTGTGTTTCTGAATTTAAGTCCAACATTCAGTCTTCTTTTAGCTCTGGTTTGATCTCCACCAGCTCCTGAGAAAAATATCTGGCTCTTCAGCTGCTTAGTGCTCCACTATGTTCAACAGTCAGTTGCTAAGTTTACAACATAGCCAGCATTGCCATATGAAAGCTTTCTTTATCTACACAGCCTGACATACCTACATAGAAACCTTCATGTTAGATCCCTACATGCATTCCCATACATACATCCAGTACAAGCTTATTTGGGTTATTGGTTTGAATTAAACCAGGCTGTAATCTTTGTCAAGTCACTGCTATTTTATCATTGCCATATCAGAAAGTGAATGAGCTGATGTGTCTTATAACTAAATGCTGCAATAAAATTTATATATACTTACAGAGTGTACTTGAGCAATCTGAGATTATTTGGTTTTAGGCTTCAGGCTAGGATGGACCCAAAATGCAGACATGGACAGGAATCTAGTGTTTATGCTGTTTATTAAAACAGGGGCAAGAAAAACAACAAAATGCTACAGGTACAGAACACTAAAGTCTAAACAGAACAGTCAGGGAGCTATATTACACAACCATGGAGCCAAAACGTAATCTCTAGAACAGATGAAAAAAACAAAGGAGACAGACCTGTTCAAGAATTACAGTGTCCGTTGACCTGTTCAAGACTTATAACTGTATAAGACTGATAACTTTGTGGTCAGGGATGACAATCTATGTTAAAGCCCTTTCAACATATAGATGAAACAAAAGATTCTGTTTTCATCAAGTGAATTTTTGCTGCTGTAAAATTAGAGGACTGTATTTAAGGAGCATTCAGTTGTATAATAGAGCCAGTGCACACAATGGGTTGCAATAAACAAAGGATCAGAAATATATTGGGTTAATGCAGCTGACATAGATAATTTTTTAAATTTAAAATACTAAACATTTTAAATTAGCTGAAATGTCTTTATTGGGTGGAGGTGGTTAGAGCTACTACCTTGCAGCAAAAAAGTTCCGGGTTCGAGTGCTGGCCGACCCAATGCCTTTCTGTGTGGAGTCTGCATGTTTTCCCTGTGCCTGCATGGGTTCTCTCCAGCTCAACTGGTGACTCTAGGGGCTTGAACATACCCTACCTAAGTACACAGATGCTTTAAGCCAGGGGTGGAAGGTGGAAGATACCAATTCACTTTATCTTTCCTCACTCCACTTTCATCTAAGATGGTATCTTCCAGCTTCTGACTGACTGAACACACCTGAGCCAGGTAATCAGCAGCAGGTCAGGCAGGGATAGTTGAAAAACAAGCAGGACAGCGGCCCTCGAGGACTGGAATTGGCCACCCCTGCTTAAGCTATGCAAGATTGATTACGTGTTGTTACGGTCCTGAGTGTGTCTCCTGAAAAATCTTAACGTAACATCACTCTTCTACAAGCAATATAATCATGTCATGGTCTGGGGTTGCGTCAGTGCCTTGGAAAAGGTCACCTACACTTCTGTAATGGCGCCATTAATGGTGAAAAATACATAAAGAATTTGGAGCAACACCTGCTGCCTTCAAGATGACATCTTTTCCAGGGACGCCCATGCATATTTCAACAAGACAATGCAAAACCTCATGCACACATTACTAAGGCCTGGCTGTGGAGGAAAGCGGTGTGAGTGCTGGACTGGCCTGCCTGCAGTCCCCACCTGTCCCTAGTAGAGAATGTGTGGCACATTTTAAAATGCAAATTGTGTCAATGAAGACCCAGGACTGTTGTGCACCATAAGACTTGTTTGCAGGAGGAATGGGAGAAAATGACACCTGACACATTTAATCACTTGGTGTCCTCAGTCCCTAAATGTCTTTTAAATGTTGTGAAAAGGAACGACAACATCACACCGTGGTAAATACTTTACCGTCCCAACTTTCTTTTTTGAATGTGTTGCAGAATTGAAGTGCGTGTTTATTTTGAACAAAGAATAAAATTGATGAGGTGTCACATCAAATAATGTGCTGCTGTATTGTTTCAGATTTAATTTTGATTTTATATACCATCCCAAATTTTTCTGATTTGGGGTTGTATAATGAAAATGTATCAAGTAGACCCTCACCAATGCTGGCTATATAAAATTTTTTTTAGATAGAGGTATCAGTCTTTCAGTTTCTACCAAAAACATCCAGTATCTACAACAAAAGGTTTTAATTCTGTAACTAATGAATGGAACTAAAATGTTTTTCTCTTTTGTCCACCTTCTGTAAGAAAGGTAATCCAAAGATATACATTCAAAGATGAATCCCACAACACAGTGTCAGGTAGTAAAGTGGTAATGTGAATACAAAAATCATGAACACATTTTTTTGACACTTCCTAACTGTTGCAACATTCACTGTTGTGTAAAAACATTGTCTGACAGGGATCATGGTGGTCTTACCTTACTAAGGTGAAACTCCAGTCGTCTTATGTACCTCTTGGTCACCTTCACTTGCTGTTGGGGGAAGCACAAATAAACTTATTTAACCCTACTCAAAATACTGGTTAGGTTACTGATGTTACCTTTGGCAAGATAGTTAATTAGTTCAAAATGCATAATGCCTTAGAAAATATTTCATAGTTGAAATATGGTTAGATAAACTGTGTGATGATAATGCATGTAACATACAATTTCATTACCATTCTATACTTTGTGTTTTCTTGGGTCTAAATTAGGCACACTTATCCCAGCTAGCATGTTTTATTTCATTCATTTCACAGTGGGTGATGACAGTTAGCAACCACTAGGTGATAGCAACACACTAGGAGAAGTGAGGCAGTGTGTATCTAGTTGTTTTGTTTTACAGAGCTGTGTTGGAGGAGGGGGCAACCAGAAAAAGTTAGCATATGATCCTTAGCTTGGGAAATGGCAGTTGGGGCTGGGATTGTTGAGTAATGTCTGTGAACCTGTTATGTGTTGAAACAGCTAAGCAATATGCATCTTGTTTTCTTTGCCTTGTTACAATGCTGAAAGTGGCAGGGTTACATTATTAGTCTTCAGATAATGCTAAATGATATAAATGAGACAGAAATGTGTTGTTGGGTGGCTAGTTCGTGTGCTAGGTAAATGTTTGACATAAGCATTGTTGATTTAAAAAAAAAAAATTCCTTGTACTTTTGCAACTGTCTTACTTAGTTAATTTTACATTAGCCTTAATATGCCCTGCATCTTACTGTTAACATGTATTAGAGTTAAGCTGTGTTCAAACTAATAACATTGGTAAGTATAGGCCTAGTTGGGCTTTTTATCAGCACTGTGTTGGAGGAGGGGAAACCAGAAAAAGTTCATGTACTATCCTTAGCATGTAAAATGCCAACCAGGGCTGGGATTGATGAATGCTTTGACTAAAACTCTGTGTGAATACTGTGTGGGCAGACATATCCAACACAAAGGTCCACGGTTGGAGGCAAAGAATGGACTGTCGCTGCTGACCTCATTGAAGCATTAGTAAAGACTGACAAATTTGCTGATCTGAGGACCTTAGACATTGTTTGTGTAGATTCTACAAGTAAGAGTATATTCCAGAGACATAAGGAGAATGTTCAGGAATATTTTTGAATATAAACTAAGTTCAAAAAGATAATAATGTGTTGATCGCAAACAAGTTGGCTTTATGAGCCGGCTCTTTCACGTGAACAATAAGAGCTGGCTCCCGTTTGAGAGCCAATTTTTTTTTTGTGGTTATTGTTAATACATGTCATAGATCGAATCATTGCTAAATTTGGCTGAATTATAAAAGCCATAAGTACTACTAAATGAACATGCACTTAGGAGCCAAAAGAGCCAGCTCTCTGAAAAGAGCTGGAATTCCCAACACTATTGTGCACAACTACACAAGTTAAAGCTGTTGAATAATAAGCTGGAACTTTAAAAATAAATGGTATATTCTCTGAATGAATCAGTTTTGTCTGCAGCCTATAGGGATATTTATTCAAATCTTTATGCAAAGGGTAACTATTTTCTTTTACCAAGATCCAAAACATTAATATTGGACAAGTAGCCATGATCTGAGAGATCATTTTTTCTTATCTCTGGTAGTAACCTGGTAGACTGACAAAGAAACTTGGTTACACTTACATTCCACTGCACTCAGAAGAACTGGCAAAGCATAGACTAATATTTAATCCTACTAGTGAGTAGGGATGGGCAATGATTTTCAAATATTCGAATAATCATTAAATTTTACATACAACTGTGGTTTTGTCTTTAAAAACAAAGAGCCACTGTTCTCCCTTGCTTTTGCTGGTGCCTTGAAAAAACAAATTAATGAGGTCAGTATATCATTTTACTACAGTGTCAAATACAAACAGCAGAAACACGCAAAGACTACAGCCATCAAAATGTTCTGTGTGGAACCTTTTTGAGAAATGAGGTGCAGTGCAAACTCTGCCAGGTTAAGTTAGCATATCATAATGAGACAACAACTATGCACAGCCATTTGAAGGCGAAGCATTCAACCGAAAATGGGGTGCAGTCTGTAGTCAACAGTCAATGGCTAGCTTTGTCACCTGAAGAAGAAAGGTCAGTGAGCAGAGCAAACAACGGCCCTCATCACAAAGATGATGGCCAAGGACATGCTACCCATTAGCTCTGTTGAAGAGGAGGCTTTTCAAAGTTTGATGGCATTTGTTCAGCCAGAATTGACAGCCCCATCAAGAAAAGCAGTCACGGATAAACTGTGATCATTCATCTTCTATACCGCTCAGTCCAAAACAGGGCCGCGGGAGCCAATCCCAGCCAGCAATCGGGCGAAGGCGGGGTACACCCTGGACAGGTCGCCAGTCCATTGCAGGGCCAACACACAGACGAGCAACCACTCACACGCACACAGTCACTCCGACAGGCCATTTAGAGACACCAATCAACCTAAACCACATGTTTTGGGACAGTGGGAGGAAGCCAGAGTACCGGAGAGAACATGCAAACTCCGCACAGAAAGGTCACAAACCCGCAACCTTCACGCTGTGAGGAAACAGCACTAACCACTGCGCCACCGTGCTGCACTGTGCCATTATATAAACTGGAAAATACAAAGTGCTGTTATTCAGACTAAAACTATGCTGGACTGGTATACTGGTGAAAACCTGGTGAATGTGCATTCCACCACTGTGGAATACTGGGGACTAACAGGTAAAGTCACAGCATGCGCACATGGCAATGCTAGCAATATATTGCTATTGGTTGATGATGACCTGTAGTGTTATACATTTTATGTAGTCTTGATTTGGGTGTGTACAGTGGTCATTTACATTTAAAAGCATTCTAAATATACTTCAAGTACATTTTAACACCCCATAGTCAACTTTAATCATAGAAAATGTAATTTCCCAACAACAAAATTATGTCCAGTGAAAATGCTGAGTGGCTAGTAACTTTGTAAAACCACTAGCCACAGCAGCTGGTGAGCAAAAAACTGAATGTCAAGCCCTGTTACAAACACATGCTGCTGTTCTAGTTTCACCTCCTTATTGTCATCACCTCCTATTTTGTACCTTGCCTGCATTTCATTTGGACTGAGGCCAACTCACTGGTTATTTTATTACCTCACGTTTAGACTACTGCAACGCCCTTTATGCGGGTGTCTCACAGGCTTCACTCCGGGAACTTCAACTAGTCCAAAATGCAGCAGCCCAGCTGTTATCAAACTCCCCCAGGTATGCTCATATTACCCCAGTTCTTTGTTCCTTACACTGGCTCCCAATACAGTACAGAGTTAAATTTAAGACGTGTTTATTTATTTTTAAGGCTGTCCACAGACTCGCTCCGCCGTACCTGTCGGACCTTCTGTCCAGGTACAGTACGCTCCGCGAAGAGCCCTTTGCTCCTCAGAACAGTTGTCCCTGGTTGTCCCGCGAGCTCGTTATAAAAAATGGGGCAACCGTTCTTTTGCTGTATATGGCCCCAGCCTCTGGAATTCCCTTCCTCTAGAAGTACGGTCTAAGACTGAGTTAGCAGGTTTCAAGTTGGCTTTAAAAATCCATTTCTTTAAGCAGGCTTTTTATGCTTAATCTGCTCTCACATCCCCTGTTAATGTTGTTTTATTTAGTTGTGCTATGTAACTTCTACTTTGGCATGATACGTTTATAATTTGGTTTTAGAAATCTGTGTTTTAATGTGTTTAGGTTGATTGTTTTAGCATTGTTTCCATCTGGTATATTTATTTTACTGTGCAGCACTCTGGGCTCCTTAGAGTTGTAGAGTGCTATATAAATAAAGTTTATTATTATTATTATTTTAAGGGACAGTAGTTTGGACTGGCCAGTCATTGAGCCAAAGTTCCAGCCTTCAATGGACAGAATACTTGAGCTCAGGCCTCAAACACCCTGCTACTCTGATGTGCAGGCCAAGCCACAGCTCAGTTCTGCTCCTGAACCACCACCTGTTGGAGTCACCCTGAACCTGGCTGAGGCAAGAAACATCTGGCTTCATTTAATAGTCCAAATAGCAGGACCCCTTATCTTGCTTTCTCCGGTCACCCCAGTGTCTCTTGTCCCCATTATTCCTGACTCTTAGCCTTCTGATGCACCATAGCCAATACTGACATCACCTGAGACCCCTTGCACACCTGAGCTTCAGGCTGCCCCAGCACCCAACTTTATGTTCCTGACACCAGGCAAGTCTGAATCTCAGCATCAATCTGTTCCAAAAAAGAGATGTTGCCTCAGGCTGATGCTGCCTCTGTTCCTGTTTCCGAGTGGGTCAACACTGCCTCTGCTTCAGCTCCTGTTCCACAGTGAGGATGTCAATGCTGCTGCCTCTGTTCCTGGTCCTGGGCAGGTCGATGCTGTCTCTGTTCATGTTTCCTAGAGTGCTGACACTGCTTCTGCCTCTGTTCCTGGTCCCAAGCAGGTCAGAGTGGTCTCTGTTCCTATTTCCAAACAGGTCGGTGCTTCCAGGTCAGTTCCCAAGTGGGTCAACAACACAAATGTCTTTGCTCCTGAGTGGGTTGATCAGAGGTGGTCTCTGAACCTGTCACCGGGTAAGTTGGTGAGGACACTGGCACTGCCTCTCTTCCTGCTGCCCGGTGGGTCCACAACTCTGACACCGCCTCATTTCCTGTTCCTTGGTGGTCGATGAGGCCAACACCTCTGCTCCTGCCACTGAGTGGGTCAACAATGTTTCCCCTTCTGTCCTGGTTCCAGGGAGTCCTCTGAGACCAGCACCACCCATGCTCCAGTCCATCAGCAGGTTGACGAAGAAGCTAAAGCCACCACTGCTCCCAAGCAGGTAGGCCTGCATGCCAGAACCACCTCAGTACCTCTCCCTACCTATAAAATGAAGAGTTGTCAATGCTGTCACTACAGCTGTTCCTGAGGCAACTAGCAATGAAGACGAAGTCAACTCCGCCCTTGTGCCTCGCTGGGTCAAGAGCAACAACACAGCTCTTGTTCCTTAGTCCCAGTAGGTTGAGAGTGATGCCACCATTTCTGTCCTGCTGAGTTGACAATGATGGCACCACCTCTGCTCCAGTGCTCCGGTGGGTTGGAATTGATGCTCCTGCTCCTGTGTTCTGGTGGGTTGACAGTGACACCACCGCTCATGTCCCTGTGCTCCTGTGGGTCCCACTGCTCTCATTACTACCTTGGGCTAGGTCAACACCACCCTAGCTGAAGTCCTCAAGGATGTCCCAGCCTCACTAGTTCAACAACCTAATGCCCAGCCTGCTGCAGACAGGTCCTGCCTCAGATGCTGGCCTCCTATTCATCCTCCTGAGGGGTCCCGCCGCAGCAGTGGGTCTTCTGGCTATCTGGCTTCTGGCTAAAGGAGAGTAACTGCCAAGCTAATGTACTGTTGCTTTAAGCTACTGAAAGACATCTTATAAATGTTTCAATTGTAAAACTTGCATCAGTATTTTGAGTTGTTGGACTGTGAAAGAGCTGTTTTATTGTGGGTATAAAAGAAATGTAGATGTGTCTGGAACTAATTAATGAAAGGCAAAAGTGAGAGGAGTGGACCAGTGACCACGATGCGACTGTTACACTTGTTGAATTTGTGCTGTGGAAATGTGCGTTAAAAAGAATATATCAACAGTAAGGTAAGCATGGAGGAAGTGTTGCATTTGCTTTAATGTTAATTTACAACAGGAGGCTTTTAATTAAATTACTGTATGATTACATACAGGCCTGTTTCTGGTATAAACCTGTCTTTGTGCAGATGAGACACTAAGAATTTACAGTAGCTCACCTTGTCCAGTTCATACAGGAAACCCTGAAGGGGAGAAAAACATCAAGTCATCAGTATCACTTACACACTCGACAACTGAAGACAATCAAAAATCAAGAAATAAAAGTTCTTTTGTTTCCATAAACATAAGAGATTTGTAGGTGGGTTAGCATTAAAGGGTGTTTTCCTTTTCATTTGTAATCCTGAACCAAACAGTAAAATGTCAAAATGTACCAGTCTGGAGTTCCTCTTTGATTCTTTAATCTGTTTGCTGAGGCTATCCAAGTCCATCTGATGAACCTGCAGGTAAGACCTGAGAGAACACATAAAAAGAACACACACACACACACAAGTCACAGAAGCGGTCTAAAGGTAAGTGGTTAAATGTATCCCATGTAGCATAAAGGGTTTATATGCTGAAGTTTTGAGAAAATTCTTTAAATTCTGCTTACTGCAGTGATTAACTATCTCACTGTCACCTCTTCCTATAAAAATACACATTTGGTGTGTTTCAACTCAGCAACTTCATATTTAATGGTCAGTGTTATAATACTGAATATTATATTGTGTGGGTGATCTGCTTAGTTATGCATGTTGTTCCTCCCTTGGTGTTGAGTGTGTGTGAGATAACTGCTCGTTGGCATGTGATTGTGTGCAAATAAGTCTGGGTGGTTGTGCATGTAGGATTGGTTTCTCTATTTCCAGCCCAACACTTCACATTTAGTACCACTAGTGCTAGTCTGATGTGAAGTTTTCACTGTGTATATCCCTTGGGTGCTTTAAGGAAGGGCTGCCTTTTTTGTTAGCATTAATGAAACAAAATTAATGATACCTGTCAGTTTTTTAGTTTTTAGTCTGTGTGGGGTTACTTAATTTAGTTGTTTCTTTACCAATGCAGTAGTAACACAATATAAGAACATAGCAGGGACAGACATCACAATTTCAGAAATATTAGTCAGTGAGTATGAGTCACCAACACAGTGTCAAGGACATGATGCTTCAAAATTAAATCTGAGAGTTGCTATACGTATGTATCACTGCGTGCAAGTATACTCACTGAAGACCTTTTTTCAGTGCGTCATAGACCTGATCCAGTCGCTCTGGTTGAGGAATTTTAGGTGGTGGGTAAGACTTGGT
>NW_018128212.1:69468-94817 GCF_001952655.1 Monopterus albus
ACATCAGAGAATTCAGGTCACTGGAACCTCCTCAAATACACTCACCTGACCGACTCAAATCAGCTCAGTCAAAGTCATTTTATCTTACAAGGCTGACACATTCAAACATACACACATTCCCAGACAGTTGGTCTCCCGTGCAATACAGGTGCATCTCAATAAATTAGAATATTGTGGAAAAGTCCATTTATTTCAGTAATTCAACTCAAATTGTGAAACTCGTGTATTATATAAATTCAGTACCCACAGACTGAAGTAGTTTAAGCCGTTGGGTCTTTTAATTGTGATGATTTTGGCCCACATTTAACAAAAACCCACCAATTCACAATCTCAATAAATTAGAATACTTCATCCATCCATCCATCCATCCATTTTCCTCCGCTTATCCGGGACCGGGTCGCAGGGGCAGCAGTCTAAGCAAAGATGCCCAGACTTCCCTCTTTCCAGACACTTCCTCCAGCTCCTCCGGGGGAATGCTGAGGCGTTCCCAGGCCAGTCGAGAGACATAGTCCCTCCAGCGTGTCCTGGGTCTTCCCCGAGGCCTCCTCCCGGTGGGACATGCCCGGAACACCTCCCTAGGAAGGCGCTCAGGAGGCATGCGAAACAGATGCCGGAGCCACCTCAGCTGGCTCCTCTTGATGTGGAGGAGAGGAGAATACTTAATAAGACCTATAAAAAACATTTTTATTGAATTGTTGGCCTTCTGGCAAGTATGTTCATTTACTGTATATGTACTCGATACTTGGTAGGGGCTCCTTTTGCTTTAATTACTGCCTCAATTTGACAGTGGCCCTCAGCTCATCTGCATTGTTTTGGTCTCTCATTTCTCATTTTCCTCTTGACAATACCCCATATGGTGAGTTTGCTGGCCAGTCAAGCACACCAACAACATGGTCATTTAACCAACTTTTGGTGCTTTTGGCAATGTGGGCAGGTGACCAAAAACCGGTCAGTAGAAGGAAGCATGAAGTGCTCTATAATTTCTTGGTAAACGGGTGCAGTGACTTTGGTGTGTGGTGGCCCTTGATGCCTTGACCCCAGCCTCAGTCCATTCCTTGTGAAGTTCACCCAAATTCTTGAATTGATTTTGCTTGACAAGCCTCTAAAGGCTGGTTGGTAGCGCATAGGTTGTGCATCTTTTCCTTCCACACAACTTTCTGTTAACATACTTGGATACAGCACTCTGTGAACAGCCAATTACTTTGGCAATGAATGTTTGTGGCTTACCCTCCTTGTGAAGGGTGTCAGTGATTGTCTTCTGGACAACTGATCAGCTCAGCAGTCTTCCCCATGATTGTGTAGCCTAGTGAACCAAACTGAGTGGCCATTTTGAAGACTCAGGACACCTTTGCAGGTGTTTTGAGTTGACTAGCTGAGTGGCATGTCACCATATTTTAATTTATTGAGATAGTGATTTGGTGGGTTTTTGTTAAATGTTAACTCATCACAATTAAAAGACCCAACGGCTTAAACTACTTCAGTCTGTGTGTACTGGATTTATATAATACACGAGTTTCACAATTTGAGTTGAATTACTGAAATAAATGGACTTTTCCACAATATTCTAATTTTTTGAGCTGCACCTGTATTTGACATTATAACAATATCATTTTTACATCACAACTAAATATTTTTCATATTGTAATGTTTTTTTTTTTTTAATCAGGTTCAATTTAATACCGGAAACAATAATAGCTTATAGATACACCTATTTCTTCTGTAATCAATACTAAAAGACCAAACGTATTTTGTGCCACAGTCATACTATTGGGGTCTGTAGCCAAGTAACAACACCGGGGGACTGTGAAAATATTTTTTTAAAATTACTTATAGTAAGAAAAATGTATTGTTTCAATGAGAGGTTTTGGTGTTAATATGGTTGATAAGGAGGTGAGAAACATTTCTTGCTATGGCTGAATAATATGGTATGTAATTGTCCCAAAGATGTCAGTGTGACCGGGCCAATATACAGGCCTATGCAACCCAGCCACTAATAAGTTATAGTAGCTCTCAAAGAATATTGTCCCTCCTGTTTCAAGAGGTCAAATTTGATTTATTTATTCTTTCAAGCATGTAAAGACAGTTGATATATCAACACACATAATTTCACACATATCCAACAAATGCTAATCCAATATCAATTTGCTTATACCTATAGTACATGCTTGAATGGAGTAGGAAGAAGTCAGACTTATCCAGTCCTACCCCCTGACATCATCTTACCATCATTGGTTTGCAAGCAGTATCTCTACATAGATAATTCTCTTCTACACCACACAAGTAAATTCATACAAACTCTACAAGTACTGGGTTACCACACACACAGATAAGTCTGCAAACACTCAGAGATGTTGGGTTTGTCCACAAAAGTAAAGATTTATTTGAGTCACTAAATAAGTTAACAGTGGAACAATTGTTTAATGGTGCGTTTCCAACCTGTTGACTCTGACTATTTTATTTCTGTTCTGCACTGTATTTATTGAGTGGGGAGTAACTTCTTAACCATAGTATTTTAGCTTCTGGGGTTAGGCCTTTTTTAAATAAACACCACAAATCAATTAATCACAAATCAACAAACCAAATATAAGAGGGTCTTGCCTCCCTGTACATAAAACCATTCACATACTGTTCAGACACCATAAAATTGACTAAACCCTACTTGGAGACAATACAATAAATAGAAAATATAATGCTAGGTAAACTTCTTAACATAAAAGCAGACAAAAGCAGTCTAAGCAAAGGAAAACAGAGCAAAGCAAAGCGTTACATAAGCAACGCAAAGCAGCAGTGGCTATCACTGCTTGGCCGCACGTCACCCTAGCACAACATGTGCGATGGACGCCAACTTCTGCAGGATCACGCTTACAATTATCACCCCTGGAGAGCATGCGGTAATCCCCTAAACAATCTCAAAGGGAAAGCAGGAGACAGATCAATGGAGGAAGATTCACTTCAAAACAATCACAGTGGCGACCAGTACAGGAATTGTTTATTGCAACAGCATCTTCACGGATGATATTTATATTAATAATCATCCCAGAAAATTGCTCACCGGGTGGCATAGGCGTGGCTAACCCGCCGGTTACATCAGTATAAAAAGGATGTAAACAAAATTGTTTTAATGCTGGCAGAAATGTCCTTTCAAAAGCATGTTATATCTTTAAGGGGTCTAAAAAGAATGACTATTTGTGGTCAGGGGAGTCAGTCAGTGGTTCAGTTGATCCATCCATCCAAACAATTAAGTCCAGTCTCTCTTGGATTGGAGCCTTTTCCAGCATACACTAGGATAGCACAAATGAGTGTACAATTTATTAATGTTTGGTAGTCTAGCCAGGCAGGAACCACTATTAGTAAACTGACAAATCTGCATTAGTATGGTATAGTTATGTAATGGAAAAATCCATATAATACCATGAAACATACCATAAGAGAGTGAGCCTATAAATGCATGGATCTATGGGTATATATGTAAAGAAATCCAGCTTATTTTATTTCTTTCACTGTAATTCATTTTTTTTAGGAATACTATAAAGTTGGACTATAAAGTGCACATCTATGTTCACGAGCGTCATAGGGTGGCCATAGTTAGCCTTAGAGATACTGCAGTGCACAGAGCTCGGATATCCTGAAGGAATTTGGAGTATAACTACTGCTCCTTCACATTGAAAGGAGTCAGTTGAGGTGGGCATCTATCAGGATGCCTCAAGGGCGCCTCCCTTTGGGGATCTTCAGGGCATGTCCAACTGGCAGGAGGTCCTGGGGCAGACCCAGAACATGCTGGAGAAAATATATATTTCATCTCTTCATTGCTGAAGAGAAATCAAGAAGTCCTCTTGCTTATCAGGCCTCAATGTCTGTGGTTCCACAGATTGTACAAACCTGACATACACTATTGTACTTAGCAGGTTGACAGAGGGGCCGCAGAATGAAATGAATCAAATTGTAATCATGTGAATTAAAACTGCTCTTGTGTAAACAGGTTTTGGCGCCCACAGTGTGAGTAATCCTAGACACACAGACAGACACGCACACCTCACAGGGTGTGTGTAGTTTCCCTCAGCATGTGCGTGTGTCTACCTGTAGGCTTTGTCGTAGGTGTTGACCCCAGTGAAGCTCTGGCTCCTAAACAAGGATCTGGATGTAAGGCGTCGGACTGGGCGAACAGAGAGAGACATGGCCGAGACAGCTCGGGATGGACTCCCTGTATAGAGCAGAGGAAACATGAAACAATGAAAAAAGAAAACACAGAATAATTGTATATTAAGACAAAAATGACTCACTGAAAGCATCTACTGCATTGTGTTTGCATTGTCTTCATTTAGCACACTTATTTCCTGCATGATATAGGCCTACTAATAAATAACATAATCAGAATCAGCTGTATTGGTCAGGTGTGTTGAACACACAAGGAACTTGACTCTGGTACAGAGGCTCTCAGTCACTATGTACAATGTTCATCCATAAAGCAACACGTAGACAAGTAAACAAGGTAAGACTGAGATGCAACATTGTGTATCATGTGGATAATCTGACAGTATGATGTTCCACCAAACACAAGCAGCAAATGATGTTCCCCATTTCAATATTTTGCCAAATATCCATATTTTTCTTCCCTGTTGTAAGGTTAAGTGGTAGCAAAAGAAAATCCTGAATAAATGAGTGCTCTCTTGCACAATGACAATTCTCCCATCATAGGGCATAAAAAGTCAGTGAACAGTTTGATGAATCATATGCTATGGCCTTCACAGTAACCATATCCCAACCCAAATGAACACTTGTGATGTCTTAGACAGCGTCTTCTTCACCACTATCAAAACACCAAATGAAGGAATGTCTTTTGGAAGAATGGTTTTCATCCCTCCAGTAGAGTTCAGAGAGTAGCATAATCAGTCCCAAGGTGCAGTGATGCTGTTCTGGTGGCCCAGCACCTTACTAAGATACTTTGGACCCTATCTGGCAACAGACACATGGCGTGCGGTGCGGTTAGTGCGTCTGTGTTTCCTAATTTTGTATCTGTGCAATTACCTGTGCATCATGTTGCCACAATTGCCATAGAGTTAAATCAACAGCAGCTGACAATTTAGCCAGATTATCAAACCAACCAAGTGTATTTAGAGGATAACTGAGAGAGCGACAGACTGTAATTACACAGTAGATCAAAGTTGAACTTGGAAGGGGGTTTGTCCTTTCCACTCTCTTTCCTTTTGTATGTCTAAACTGTTGTATTTTGTCTAAGGTTCTCTCTATGCATATTTGACTGGAGTTCTGCCTATGTTTCCTTGATGCCTCCCATCTGTCTGATTGGTCATTGCCCAGCTGACACACTGATCAAGATACTGCTACAGCGGCTGTTCTCTTGTTTCAACCCTTTTCCACTGCTATTTGGGGCTGTGATGTGAACAGCTGCTACTTTGAGAACTTTACTTGTAGACTAATTTTGCCTCTGGTTGTGCAGACATCTTGTTAAGTTGTCTAGTTCTTTGTTTCTGATGTTTACTAGTTTCGTTGTATTACTGTATTTGTGGTTTATCAAGGCTTTTGTTGGTAAATTTGTTTGTTTGCTGGTTCACTACTTGAGGACCAGTGAAGCTTAGCTACATGTCTAGAAACCCCTACATTTTTGTCTCACCCTTTACATCTAGCTCAGAAAACCTGTGTTATTCCCCTTAGTTTAACGGTGCCATTCTCATTCTTCACTTTGAGACTCTATTTTATGAGTTCTCTTTGGGTTTGTTTTTTTTATTTGAGATTGCACCAACTCTCCTTGGTTCCTGTGTATGGCCTGCCTTTTTATTTAGTTTTGTTGTTATTTTCACTGCCACCTTGTTAACATTTGTATTACTTCCCGTATTTTCACCAGGATGTAAATTAATCAGTTAAAAACAACAGATTACCTCAGATTACAACATCCTTCCCTACTGTTAATGAGCTGGGTTGTAACAGATTATTTCACAGTGAATTTAGGCACATCAGTTGTGGGCTTATTTTAAGTTGGTGTGGCCATCAAAATACATTTGAGCAGCTGTTCTTGGGCTTCCTGTCCTTGTCAGGAAAATTGCAATTTGCAAATTTGTAAATTTGGCCATTCTGACAGGGGAGTCTATGGGGATTGACTCCTTTTGGAGCCAGCCTCAAGTGGCCATTTGAGGTATTGCAGGCTTTAACACTTCTGCACTGGCTTCATTTCTCAGTCTCACGAGGATGCTGCTTGGGAAAACTGCATAACAGCTATGATTTAAAGCTTTGTAGGTTTTGCGCAAGAAACCAGAAGTCAAAGTCTTCTTCCTCAGTTACAGAATATTACAACACATGGTGATTAGCTGTAGAGTTTACATAGATACACGTTGTGTTTGACAGCACAAATTGTATCATACAAACATTACACTGTATGGTGATAGTGTCACCTCTGATGTCACTTTGATCTACATTAAGAAGTGATTTTGCCTCCGTTATGATGGAGAACATTGGAAACCACAATGGCTCATAAATGGATACATTGTCACCTGTTTTCACATTGCCTTAGCTAAATTTTGTTATTGTGGCTTAAGTTAATGGTTACTTTCTGTCAACTACGCTGGTGTTCTTACTGTGGCCTGTCCTGTTTTATCAAACAGCTGAGCATACTGCCAACCCCCCCACTCCCAAAGCACAGGAAATGGCACAGTCCTACAGGAAGCCAGATGCAACTGCTTCTCCTGACAGGAAATTTAACAAAGGGAGATAGTCCAGAGGGCTGCAGTCATCTGGCTGCTGAAAAAGGTCCATAATTAAATCACAAGGCACAATAAGAGTATGCAACACCTTTTTAAGTTATTTTTTTTTATTTTTAAGAAACATTATTGTTTAAGGTACTCTGAATAAAACAAGAATAAATAAAATTTCTTTTAACTGAAAGCAATGGTGATAAAAAATACACAAATGAATTAAAGTAATTACTTCTTATTTCCAACCTTGAAAGCCATTAAGAATGTATGTGTGTGTGTGTGTGTGTGTGCATGCGCACATGTGTACATCTGGTGTTACTCATGTTACTCTGTAGTGACCACAACCTGTGTACACATCCACAGAGTGGGGACATAAACCACTAAAGTTTTGGGTGACACCTTGGTTTAAGGTTAAGGGAAGGATTACAGTTAGGAAGGGCGTCTTCAGGAAATGAATGCAAGTCAATTTAAAGTCTATCAGGAATGAAAACAAACATACAGTATGTGTGTTGTGCTGTGGGACTTTGTGGTTAACCATTTGTTTACTTAACCTAGTTCAAGCACTCACACTGACAGAGGAGCTGAGAGGGGAGGGGATGTAGGAAGACAACACATTTCAGAGAGAGAAACTTTGCCTGCCAACGGTGCAAAGTGGACAAATACAGCCAGTGGAACATTAAAGCACTTTCCTCTTTAATGTCCTGATATATCATCATCATAATAGTTTGTCACAGTCTCTGTGACAACAGGTGAGAACTCAGAGGTCTACAGTAAGTATAGCTCTGTTTCCATTGTCGGAACCTAACAAGTTGTATATCTGCTACTTCCCCCATCACCTGACATAACCTCACGAGCTGATGCAGACTGTTCTGTTTTGCTTTTCCAGTGTATTCTGTGCTGTGTCTGCCCCACGTGAGCGGTTAATGTGCTTCTCTTTCATGCACACACAGCTGAGCAGAGGGAGAGCAGAGGACATGAGGTATCAGCCAGTAATGGAGACTGTCTGAGTAGTTTATCAAACACCAGTTGAACAAGCAGAACACAAACTTGCAAAAATGTGACATTTTCACTGCTTTGCCTGCATTCCACTCACCTAAGTCGCCGTTTAACCAACCAGTCAAGTCCTCAGTCAGTTTACCTCTAAACCAGTGAATGTGTGTTTGTACAGTATGCTTTTAATGCTAATAGTCCAGGTGTGAAAATGCTGATATTTAACCAGTCACAGGTGACAGCTATACGAGCACCCACTACCTCCACCCAGCATTCCTAGAACTTGATTTTAGTGCTATGTCCTGAGGAGTAGCGAAATTTACCTCCTGGAACATACCTCCAAAGTAGGCGGAGGGAAGTGGAAACAAATGCAAGGAAGAGTGTTACACGGCTCTACACATTTCGCTAGTTTCCTATGATGCAAAACTCTATATGTGATTACAGTTTCTATGTCTAAATGAAACAATATTCAGTAGCCAAAACAACTGACACCTTAAGACACTTACTTAAAGTCCAGATAAAGGAGAATTAAATATCACCACTTTCACATATGACCTCTGGACAATGTCAGGTTTGGACTTCATCTGGAGTTGCTCCTTCACACATGTAGCACACAATAGGATAGTGGTCCTAGTAATTTTGGTCATAACCAAGTCTCTTGCTGTACTTTAAATTTGTTTGACAATTGTGGCATCAGTCCTTAATGTCACAATTTCCCAGATCTTGTCATGTCTCCAGTTAAATATTTTTTTCAGTGTCTTCATTGTAAACTAGAAATTTTCTTCATCATCAGGTGTTTGTATTCTTCTCACCAGTCACAGGACAGGGTGTGAATACTCCAGATCCTAACACAGGCTCATTCCAACTCACTCAGACATTATGCGGACTTTGCACTAGGGAGCCGGCAGGGTAAAGTGCACTTAATGTCCAGGTTAACTGACTCATTATGGCTGACTGGCAGGCCAACAAGCTGCTGATTTCAACATTAGTAGAGACATCTACACTAAAAAGAAAAACAAGACAAGTTTTAAAAAGAAATAATAAAAGAAACTAACACAACTGGATTTAGATCATAGAGCTAGTATATTGGAGCAGCTTTCAGCAGACGGAGAGCTGTGACAGAGAGGTGGAATTTAAAAATGGATGCTAATTTGGCATTCTTCATTTGCAGTAATGTTAGTATGATGATTTAAACCATTACCCTTTGCCCTTGCAGCTAAATCATGCCAGAACATACAATTTGCACTTGTAACAGCAGCGGGATAACACATAGACAGATGTCTTAACTTTATGACAATAACATGCAATTTTATAATTGTAGCAAAGCAGCCGTAATAGCATAATAACTGTCCTTAACTTGATGACTGATTGATTATAATAGTTGCCACTATAACTATAAATAATCATTAATAAAGATATTGTCTTGGGTAACACTCTAATAAACTATCATCCAACCAGGATTTAGATTTCCTCCTGATGTAAATTTGTGCAGATGACTATGAATGATGATAGTGCATGTCACACAGCTTTTTCAAACAGGAGGCAAACTGGCAAAATGACTTTAATATTTACAGAGTCACAGTTTGATAAAAATGGAAAGTAGGCTATAGATTTTTTTCTAAGCTGAAGAGGAGTCAATCTATTTTTTATCATCTTCTGCCAATGCAAACTTCTTATATTTTATAATAAATTATAATAAAATTGTATTAAGATCTGTGTTTCAATATGGATTGTGAGATGGCAAAAAAGGGTCCGAATCTGCAGGAAGGAGAACACAGGGAGAAACCCAGGTTTTGATGAATCTAACCTGCCAGTGAGCAGGTTAGATTACTGCAGTAACTGACTAAGTTAAAGTGACCTCCATTTCTGGAAGTAAAAACACAGAATGGACATCATGTGATGCCACATAATGGCCATTGTTCCTCTGATGGGTGTATCCTCACTTCCGTTGGCCAGCGTAATCATTGAGCTCATAGAGTCTAAAACAGCTGCTATAGATATTAATGGACTATGTTTAACGGATTGTGGATACTGTATTTTTCCACTGTGTTACCGGTCAAGCCTCCTCTTTAAGAGCTCCAGGTCAGTGTGATTGTGACATGGGAAACCGTACTATCTATTTGGGGAATGCGGTTAGTGCAGTAATGTCCATGCTGCTAAAAGTGGAAAAGGTTATAGTAGTTAGCTAAAAAAAACAAAAAAAAAAACAGCATCTAGTAGTTCCAACCACCAGTTGATAAAGTGGCCCTTGCCCTACAGTCTTATTTGCCTAGACATTTGCCACACTAAAGGCTCAGCCAGTGTGATAGCAGGTGGCTTATCTAGAGCCCTGTGCTGTTGAATGTTTGTACTGTGACTCACTGGTTCCTCTTTTGTCCTTGGTGAAGACAGTTAGGTTGTCAAGTTTCTAAATATGTTATACTAGTTTATGATATTCATATTTACTGTCAGGTTTGTGGGAAGATGGTCAGGGTGACTGTGCTTCCTTTGTTGCATGGCAGGATGAATCAGCGAATGTAATTGGTGGAATGGGACACACCTGGCCCCAACAGGCTTCATGCATACCTAAGACTAGGGCAGCAGCCAGTTCAGTGTTGGGCTTTCCTCTCCTACGCACCCTAGCATTCCTTTATTTTTTCTTTCCAATCACAGCATCACCTCATGCAGCTCAGTTCCACTCATCCACTCCCTTCACTACTGATGCCTACTGGTTCTATACAGTATAAGCTTGGCACTCTAAGGCTATTACTATCACTACTGAACTTATCACACACTGTCCTATGTCACTGAAAACCTTTTCCACACCCACTTGCTGTGTTACTGCAGTAATCTAACCTGCATATCCCCTTTGGAACCTAATGAGCGGTATACCCCGAACTTCTCTTAACCATGACCAAGCATTGCCTCCAGGGTTGACGTGGACAATCCTGCTTTGTTTTTCCACTGTATTTTCTCTCTGTCAGTCTCTGTTTAGAGGAGAGAGGGGCTGCTCCTCTCTCACACACAGTCAGCTGTGTGTCTACACATAGTTCTTGTAAGGCTAATGTGTGAAGACATGGCCATTTAACCAATCACTGGCAACTGCTCTGCATGCATGTACCCCCTTCCCCCTTGTGGTCCTAGTATGTGATTTTAGTACCACCTCCTTAGGGGGCTGAAATTTAGCTCCCAGAATGCACCTCGAAAGCAGGCTGAGTGTAGTGGAAACAAATGTAGAACCTGGAACAATCTTTACTCAGCGTGACACATTTTGGTACAGTCCTACAGTATAATCGAAAAACCCTTTTGACGTGCACAGGCCAAGTATAAACTATGACTAGAAAGTAAGTCGGTTCCTTCTTTTTCTTCAGCTTATCTAGAAATCAGTTCCTACTCTAAAGAGCATTGCTCCTTGCTTCTAATACATGCTGTCTGGTGACCTCCACCCCCGCTGGAGCTCACCACCCTGGCTCCCACAGTACAGAAGAAGCCTTCAGCATCCTGTAGGGTGATGTCTGGATGGCCTGGAAGCCTCACAGCACCAGAGACATTGAGCTCGCTGGGAGTGGACAAGACATTGTTGCACCATTATGATGCAGGAAGAGGGGTTCTCAGGGTGCAGCATGTTTGAGTCTGGGCGCTCTAGGATAATCACCTTTATATGGCCAAGTATGTTACACACACAAGGAATTTGTTTCTGGTACAGAACCGAGTCAGCCATCTGCGGCACCAACTCACACCGATGGCTCTAACCATCGGGTGCAACTTAGGGGTTCAGTGTTTTGCCCAAGGACACTTTGACAAGGACTGCAGGCACCAAAATTCGAGCCTCCGACCCTCTGGTTGGAGACAGCTGCTCTACCCACCGAACCACAGTCGCATGGTAGCATCTTATACTCAGCAACAAAAGATTTTTAAAAATAATTTACCACAAAGATGTTTTTTTTACATTGTAGACATAGTGGTTTGAAACAGAAGTATATGGTTGGGGGAAAATTGTTTTAAATTAAACTATTAGAGAAAAAAAAATTACCAAATCATTCCCACACCTCTCTACAATGGTTTTAGAAACATCTGTAAGACCTCAATTATACTTGGACTACTTCTCTCCCATAGATCTCTCTGAGTTTACCTCAACAATTGCTTCATCTAAATCATCAACATGTCTCTTAGACCCCATCTCGACTAGGCTGCTCAAAGACGCTTTACATCTGATCAACCTCTCTCTAATAGCAGGTTATGTCATTCCCCTCTGCAAGAGAAGGCAGTGAAACAGAGGAGGCCTCGTGGTACAGCTCACAACTCTACTCCCTAAAGCAGGCATCACGAAAACTGGAAAGGAAGTGGCACTCTGCTATGTCAGAAGAGTTTTTCATAGCCTGGAAGAATAGTTTAATAACATATTATTAAGGTATTCTGGCTAATTATAGACCAGTATCCAATCTCCCGTTTATTTCTAAAATTCTTGAAAAAGCTGCTGCACAGCAGTTATGTGAACACCTGGACAGGAATGATTTGTTTGAGGATTTTCAGTCTGGTTTGAGAGTCCATCATAGTACAGAAACTGCACTGGTGAAAGTCACCAACGATCTATTGTAGCCTTAGACAAAGGACTCGTCTCTATACCGGTCCTCTTAGTTCTCAGTGCTGTTTTTGCCATTGATCAGAGCATGTTATTCTAGAGACTAGTACATATTATTAGGATTAAAGGAACTGCACTAAGTTGGTTCAAATCTTATTTATCAGAAAGATTTCAATTTGTTCATGTTAATGATGAATCTTCCATGCAGACTGAAGTTAGTCACGGTGTTCCACAGGGCTCTGTAGGTTTAGTTCTCTTCACTTTATACATGCTCCCTTTAGGCAATATTATCAAGAAACACAGCATAAATTTCCATTGCTATGCAGATGATACTTAGTTATATTTACTATCTATGAAGCCAGATGAATCAGATCAGCGGGTTAAACCTCAAGCATGTCTTAAAGACATAAAGGCCTGGGTGACATGTAATTTCTTACTTCTAAACTCTGACAAAACTGAAGTTATTGTACTTGGGCCTGAAAATCTTAGAAATCTACTGTCTAATCATATAGTTAGATTAGATGACATATCTCTCACCTCCAGTACTACTGTGGGGAACCTTGGAGTCATCTTTGACCAGGATACGTCCTTTAAATCACACATAAACTAAGTCTCTAGAACTGCCTTCTTTCACCTGCACAATATCACAAAAATCAGGAGCATCCTGTCTCAAAGTGATGCTGAAAAACTGGTCCATGCATTTGTTACTTCCAGGCTGGACTACTGTAACTCTTTACTATCAGGAAGTCCCAATAGTTCCCTAAAAAGCCTCCAGTTAATCTAAAATGCTGCAGCCAGAGTACTGACAGGAACTAGCAGGAGAGATCATATTTCTCCCATATTAGCTTCTCTTCACTGGCTCCCTGTAAAATCCAGAATAGAATCCTTCTCCTAACATACAAAGCC
Organism: Monopterus albus; assembly: GCF_001952655.1. Taxonomy (NCBI): domain Eukaryota; kingdom Metazoa; phylum Chordata; class Actinopteri; order Synbranchiformes; family Synbranchidae; genus Monopterus; species Monopterus albus. The sequence goes on from NW_018128212.1 coordinate 82,630, forward strand.
CTTAATGACAAGGCTCCATCATATCTTAAAGACCTCATAGAGCCTTATCATCCCAGCAGAGCACTTTACTCTCAGAGTGCAGGTTTACTTGTGGTTCCTAGTCCACAGAAGTAGAACTGGAGGCAGAGCATTTAGCTATCAAGCTCCTCTGCTATGGAACCAACTCCCAGTCTCAGTTCAGGAGGCAGACACCCTCTCTACCTTTTTGAGAAAGCTTATAGTTGTTATATCTTCAGTTGAGAGACGCTCCCCTCCCCGACCCGACAATTAGGACAATCAACCAGGTGCATGCAATTACCATCACTGCTGTTCACCAGAGGTCTGGCGTCTCCCCCCTGCCAGTTCGTTAGTTATGTACCCGACGTACTTGTGCTTACCTGCTTACACTACTACCTACCTGCTGTCCTGTTTTGCTTCCTGTGCCCTGTGTTTTCTTGCCTCCCAGCTCTTGTGTTCTGGACCTGCACCCTCCTGCCTGCCCCTCTGGACACTCAGAGAGACATGCGTTCCCGGAACCTCCACTCATCACCAGCTAGCATCACGCCACCGAGCTGCCTTCACCCTCTCCTAGTCCTCAGCCTTCACCCAGACACACCACGTCCTAAGCTTCTGCACTATCACCTTATTCATTAAAAGAAACTGAAAGTTAAGTTCTGTCTACCGACTGTCTGTTACACTGCCTCTGGGGTCCTCCACACCTTGAAAGCTGACCAGCAATAGTTTTGGTTGATATAATATTGTTGTTCTCTTAATATTAAAGGCGCAGCTGCAACAAGTCTCCAAAGCATTCAAGATGTGGCTCTCCACCCCGCTTTGCTAAAAATATAAATCTAGTCTATTTTTGTGGATTCTAGTTCTGGGTCCCTTCTGACAAGGTTTGACGCCCCAGTCAGATAACACATTCCTCCCTGTCACCAGAGTGATGGGCCAGGGTGAGTAGAATATAACCTACCAACAAGTCACATCGCAACATCAACTGGCATTGTATGTAAACCATACGCAATAATTATGAGGATGGATGCATTTTTAAGAACTAAAACAGCCACAAATCTTTGATAAGTGTTTTCTAATGACTTAACTGTAACTGTTAAATTTAACAGTTAACTGCAGTCTTTGTCTGTAGGCTACAGCACAATAAAGTAAGAATTAAGAAACTCTTGTTTTCCTTGCTGTACTCAGAATGTAGTAAACCATAACCCCAAACTGAAGGTACCAAAATAGTAAGGTACTGGTACAGATACTGAACCGAACTGTGGGCTTTTAGTACTGTTACGCCAAACACTAATAAAGCCCAATACCAACCTTGGCTAAGCTCACTGTCTCTGTCAGAGTCCCAGTTCAAAGAGGACCATGGTGGTTGGCTCATTTCTCCCAGTCAAATTCCACTGTCTTGTCTCTTTTATCTTCAGTTTAATTAAAAATCTTTCATTAACTAATCAGTGAGCATTTTGTTTAGTTTAGTTATCTGTTGGCTCTATTCAAACTTCAACTAGCTCATCTACAACTCACCAAACAGAAAGTGTCTGTCAAACTGCCCTATGTTTGGTGTTTTCCACCGGTTCCACAGAGTGGTACAGTCCTGCCCAGCGATAACAACAGATTCCAGTCACACCATCTCCTCTTCTATTGAGGTTCTCATATACAGACTGGGACAGTGGGTCTGTGCCACACACAGCCTTCAATACAGTATGCATCTGTGGTTAAGTGAGTGTGTGACACCACATCTATGGTTTGATGCCCTCTGGCCTCTTTGTCCCAGACCATTCTGGAAAATGTTGCCTGTAACCCAAACATACACACACACACACACATTTGTTTTCATTTCTGGGGGGAATTTCAGATAGACTTACATTCATTTACTGGAGACCTACCCTAGCCTGAACCATAACCACTATGCTTCTCAGAGTTGTAATGTAACAAAAATGATGCTGCCAAGACGTGGTGCAGACAAGCATGGTCAAAACAGAAACTTTAAATGTTTTTTAAAGCAACATAATTGATCATTTATTTATGTTTGTTTGTAACAAATCCCATAGGGAGACTAAAGCCAACAAGAAATTTAGTGTACTCACCATAATGTCTGTGAATCCAGAGCACAGTTGAGCTTACTGATCTATTATGTAGACCTCCAGTGATTTCCAACTGCTATTAAATCTCAAAAGCAAAAAAACTGACGAAACGCACTGGGCATGTCTTATTTCAAAAGATAGCTCCAAAGGCTGAGAACATCTTTGTTTTTTTACAGTCTCTGAAGTAAGAGAGTCAGCTATGCATGTGGGTGATCTCTGCTCTGCTAACTTGTCATGTTATTAATCGGAGTGTGAGAGGCCAGAGGAGGTAAACCAGGTTTTGGATTCACAGCCATTATGGTGAGTACACCAGACTCATTGTTGGTTGTGGTCTTGTATGGGATTTGTTGAAAATAATGCAAAAAAAAAAGTCACCACCCTTTGACAGAAATACTGATTTAATATATCTATGATCACAGATCAATATCAAATGAAAAAAAAAACATTATTATTATTAAATTCCTTAGCTCTATTGTACTGTACACTAAATACTAGGATCATCTACTTTTTTTCTAGTGGCATCCATTGGTCAAAAATATCTCAATTCCATATTAACTAAGTAATCTAATCTATCTAAAAGGCAGGCTGCCATGAAATAAGCAGAACATTTTCAGGTTCTTTTGAATTTTGTGAGCAATGACTAGGTTTTAGCATCACCCACCAGTATTTCTCTACTCGCTACTGGTGAGGTGAAGACCACTAGAAATGGTCTCCAGAACTACACTGTGCATACGTTTATATGTGCCCCTGGGAGAATTGTATCTCCGTCATGTAAGGATTATCTAATGTAGACAGGCTGGCAAATTCAGGGGTAACACACACAGTAGCAAAAAATAAAACACACACTTGGGTCTAGAATAATAATGACCGCAAAGCTCAACAGCACACCTATACTACTATTATACCACCTCCACGGTAACAAATCCTTTGGCATCAAGCTAAATATTTATGATCTGAAATTTGTTATCATTTCCGCCATCATACACACTAGTATAATGCAGTATAGGTTTTTGCTACAATGACATCTTTGCAGTCAATCCAACATGAGTGTTTCCATGGGCAACCTCCACCAAGGGGAACTTCCCCATGACACCATAAAAGCAATATTCCCATGATAGTTTGACCCATGTAATATGATTGCTTGACCATGAAAACCTACTGCTGGCATTTGGAATGACGCTGATTTCATTATTGAAAGTTATATAGCATGACAGTCATTGGTTTAGGGGGACTTCAGTGCGCGGACAGCTGACAAAGCGGTGAAGACGTCATGTTTCTGCAAGTCTGCGTTCTGCTTATTCAGCAGCTGTTTGATTAGTGAGCCTCTGCATTATTGTTGCTTTTGGTGCACATGTCTCTGTAACAAACTAACTACCTCGTCATCTTGTCTACTAAGCGTGTGTACGCACAGACGCACGCCGTTGGTGTGTCTGTGCGCGCCTCTGCCTCCCTGTCACAGAGACAGAGCAGAGAATCAGAGCCCACAGTCCGCTTTGCTTTTGTCGTCACACTTATGTTACAGTATCCACGAAGCACACAGATTTCTCTCCGCCACCTAACGACAGCATGAGGGTAAAGTACCACTGTGCTATCGGCGCGTATGTGGGACAACTTTTACCAGTACTAGTACAGAACAGTAGGGGGATCGGACCTGATACTGATGATGTTATCGGGGAATTCCTAAATAATACCAGTCCTACAGATGAAAATGTTAACAGCTCTGACCCCCATCACCCCGCTGTCGTTGCATAGATCACATCTCCATTTCTGGAAGTGAAGTCAGAGTTTCCCTCATTTCACCTTGACCAAACCTAACCAGGGAATAACCCTTGTTTTAGTGGTTCAGCTACAATAGCTTTAGCGACACGAACACTGTGAACAGATTCGTAAATGCTATAAATGTCTAAACAAATGTACCACAAGGTGTACTTACAGTTCTTCATAGATTCGCACACACTACACGCGTGCACTCGTCTTCACTCCAGTGCACGCTGGCCACACGGGGGCTCACACACAGGTAACCTTCGCAGCACTCACAGTGGTGAATAATCTTTTAGAAAAATCCTGTATGCAAATCATGAGATGGATCAACACCAAGATTTAATCAATTGTTCCGTGGGTCATACCCACCTTTTCCAAAACCTTTCATTAAAATCTATTCATTACATTTTGAATTGTGCTCCGTCTGGAGTTTGAAATATCCAATAAATTTTGTTCCACTTCATGATTGTGTCCCACTTGTTGTTGATTCTTCACAAAAAATTACAGTTTTATATCTTTATGTTTGAAGCCTGAAATGTGGCGAAAGGTCGCAAAGTTCAAGGGGGCCGAATATTTTCGCAAGGCACTGTATATATATATATATATATACACTTATTTTTTGTTTTGTTTTTTTAATTCTTATACATTTTTGTATTTTGATCGTACACTTTTATACATTTCTTTATTTTGGGTGCTGTGATTTTGGTAAATATTGCTGCTGCTACTGGATACCTGAATTTCCATCGGGGTCAACAAAGTATATATCTATCTATAAATTGAGATATGATCAGGGAACATTTACTTTACGATTAACATTAAGCAGTGTTTCATACCTGGATCAGTGCTTTTGCTTTTGAGTCTCAAAGCAAGCCATGAGTTAAGGCAGTCAAGTTGAAAGTAATTCATGTCTCACATCAGATGAAACCGGGGAGGTTCTGAACGTACAAGTTAAAGACCTCCCACCACCACATACTGTAGTTTCATAACTCCAGAGCCTTCCCTCACTCAGAATATGGCCTTTAAGAGAAGGAAACCCAAGAGGGAGTAACATCCTGCTGGGAGGCCACAGTCAGGAAAAGACATGTGCAGCTTATGGCTATTCTGAGTCAGAGGAATAACCCAACAGCTTTACTGTGCAGCCATTCTTACTCATTTCCAGGAAAAGGATACTAGTGTCTAAAGAACTTAGAAAATCGAAAGGGTGATAGCAGCGAGCATCAAGCCTGGTTTTGTAGTTCCAGCCATCCATAATCGCTCCCCACAACTCGCAATCATTCCTTTTCCCAGCAACATTCTCCAGCTACTCCTGGGACACCCTGAAGCATTCCCAGAATATATGAAATGTATAATCCCTCCAGCATGTTCTGGGTCTACCCCAGGAAATTGCAACAGTTGATCAGAGCCTCCTTTGCAGCACTCTGGCTTAAGATTTCACAGGGAGGCTGAACAGTGTCCGCTCACTCTCTGATCCCCCTTTTTAAACATGGGGACTGCCACTCTGGTCTGCCAGTCCATGGGCACTGTCCCTATCCTACATGCAACACTGAAGAGACGTGCCAGCCAAGACAGCCACACATTGTCCAGAGCCTTCAGCATCTCAGAATAAATCTCATCCACACTCAGCTGCCTGCTGATTCAGGAGGCCTCTGGGCTAACCACGGGCAGGAGAGCCTCCTTCTTCAGCCTGGTTTAGTATTTAAAATTATGTTATTACTAGCATGTGATAAGAGAGTGTAGCCTTTTAGAATGCATCTGCACTTGCAACTTGATTACCATGCAAAAATAATGTAACTTTGACAACAATTAATGGAGATGCTGTGTTCACTTTGATGGAAGACCTCTCTCCAGTAAGTATTATGGTTATTTTCACAGAATACTGAAATTATCTCAAACCAACAGCTCTAAAATTCACTTATTAGGGGTTATTATTTTTATTATTATTTCACCATTAAAAGCAGGTGAGGGGATTAAACCGTATGTGATGCAAACATGAAATTTTAAAGATAGTAGTGCACATTTCCAAACTAATCTGTGTTTTTTTTTACCTAGGATGATAATTTTTGTGTCAAAACATTCTCTGAATCACCTTGTCAATAATTATCCACAAAGTTAGATTTTTTTACTTAGCTCACTAGCCACACAAGTTTGAACAATGATGGTACAGTGTAATATTTGGAAGAAGGCCGACCCCCTCCATCCCTCAGTACACACAGGAGGGCATTTTGTTGGCATGGCTTGGGTGCAGTTGTCAACTTACACGTAGAGAGAAAGGTCACTGAGTGATCACCTGTATGGGAGATTGTGGACGGATGCATTAGCACTTTGTACCACCATCATCAAAACACCAAATGAGGAAATATCTTAGACAACAAGCCCGCTGATGCTGTAGTTAATAATAGTTAGTTGGCCTGTGATAAGTACCGGTGTAAATTTGAATATAGTTAGTGTCGTAAGATTGCTCTGATAAAAGCCACTTGGATTTTGGTTTACTCACAGCGTACCCTTTTAAATAATGAGATTTCACTGGAGTTCACTTGACCCCAAACAATAATAGTGTTACCTTTTCTGGAAAAACAAAGCTTTAAAAAATACTTTTTTGTCAAACAAAACAGATAAATGTACCTGTTCAAAATTACCTATAGGACATACAAAACATTATTTTCTTAACTTTGTTGTTTATTCAAAGATATCAAAAACAAATCTCCTGATTTCTTCTTCTTTATAAAATGTGTTCATGATAAAACAAATAGGTAATGGTAAAATTATTTTTAGTCTGTTTAGATTTAACAAGCTCAGGAGGACAAAAAAAATCTGATATCAAAAACCGGTTACTGTAAACATTACGATCATTATTATTATTATTATTATTATCATAAAATGTTGGCTTCAGTATGACCCAAACAATGGCAGTATACACTGAATATCAAATTCCAGTTTAATTGGACAAACATAGACTGCTGAAAGTTTGTTTTAGTTTAAGCTGAACTTAATCGTTATAGGAACGAGCCTCTTCTCAGCCATTTGGGAAAAAAGGCACAATAAAGGCCACTAAAATATGCCAGTGAACTGTATAAGCCAACAGTATCAGTACTGCTACAAGACAGATGTGAATAACCACTGAACATATCTGGATATTCTTCAAAGCAAATCAAAAATAAAACCAGGTATCAAATCTGGTTACACAGTAGTGGCACTGGCTCGGTGCTATAAGGCAGTAGGACCCAAGGTATATCTTCATTAGTACCAGGGACGCTTCTTTTAACACCACTAATAAATTTAATTAAGCACTAAAATGGCTAAGAAAACATATTTGAAACTGCATGTCACTGTGTTAACACTCATGAACATGACAAACAAATACAAGCCACAGGTTTTGTTGGTTTGTCTCAAGTGAACTCTGGCTGTCAGTTCATAATAAATTACAAACCAGTTAGCCAGCAACAGTGAACTCATCTTTACAAACAGAGAGTTAATGATTAGACATGAGCTGGTCTCTCAGAGGTGCGCTGCATTGGTTCATACCTCCATATCCACTGTACATGGTAGCTGTGGTGGTTGACATCTTCTAGTGATCCATCCGCCCAAATCCAGAAACAAGCTCCAAGTCCTCGCTCCAGCTGGTTTGTAACTGGTATACTTTTGTTACTCCCAGTCTTTTAGCATCTACTTTTACTTCGTTGGTCACTGGGAGTAAATGTCTTTTCTTCTAGCTCACGTTTCTCTATCTCAGTCTGTTTCTCCTTTTATCTTCCCACATCTCACATGTCACAGTTGTTAAACACTGCCCACTCTCCTACTGATCCCCTGGCTCTTTTCCTCTCTATCTGATAAAAAGAGGACTGGGGGGGAGGGGGGAGGAAAAAGGAAAAAGCAAGGCAGTCCTCCCTTCTCTTCTTCTTTGCTGACATCACCGGTTTTTCCTGCCCCTCCTTCTCCCTGTTGAACATAAAGTATTGTTCCTGACCACACACACACACACACACACTACATAATTACAAATTCTAAATCCTCCCACCACAGCAAAATACCCCAACTCAATGGAAGGCATCACTGTGGAGTTTTTAGCGTCCTATGAGTGTCAAAAGATGGGAAAGCACTGTTCTGAGGATTGAATAACTTTATGACAATTAACTATGGGGACAAGTGGGAACACCAAGAGTCCTGTATTTGTGCTGACAAGAAGATTCTCCTGGATGCAAATCACAAGGACTCATACAGTTGTTGAGCAACCAGCATGAACCTGGCTCAACCTTTGCCACCGTACAATTCAGTGTCATCCAGCAGCACACTATGTTGGCCAGTAAAACTTATGGAAAGACATTTCTGGTACTGTAAATTACTTTTAGTCCTCTTCCACTGTAGGAATAGCATTTTGCAATACAGTGACAAGCAATGTTTAGGGTTTCTACTTTAGTTTCCACTGCTACTTTGGGGCAGTTGTCTCTAACAAAATGTGGACACTGCTTAGACAACCCTGTCTCTACCCATCTAATCTGCAATAGCAAAAATGATGTGAAATGTAAGTGCACAAATATGTTGACATTGATCATATCACTAAAATATTCTGACAATTTGTTTAGCAACAGAATATCTGACCTCACAGTAGTTTATCTGCTTCTCATGACTACAACATTATTAAACTTATGGATATGTTAGATGCTGACTGCTCTTGGTTAAGGCTAGGGAAGGACTGCAGTGTAGTTTAATACTGAACAGGTCCCCAGTTATGGCACCAAATTGATGACTTTAGTTTTTGGCATTGAAAAATAAAGCTTTACATTGAAAGCAAAATTGTAAGTGAAAAAAACAACAACAACAAAACTGTAACTGAAAAAGCAAACATTGGCATTGAAGCATGCTTAATGAAAAAAACGGATCTTATTGATTTATTGACTCTCAAGACACCATTTTCAAGTACTGCATTGAGCTTGTATATTTGGCTTATCCTTTCCACATCCTGTCCCTTTTGGAGACTAGAAAACTCCTCTGGGAATATTTTACTCTGACCACATTTAATGATTCAAGCTCAGCTAGATTTTGTTCATCCACAGAGAGGAAAACAGCAAATGAATCCTGGACATTCTGCAGCTCCTTATCAAGAACATCCGTCATAGTCTCTCGTTCAATTCAATGCACTGATTTTATTTCTTCTTTTACAAAGACCCAATAGCAAATTGTTGAATCTTAAGACCCAGCCCATCACTTTTTTTAGATGGTTCCAGGATGAAATCAGGTTAATCCAGTCAGTGTCAGTTTCTTCTTTAGCTCATATAGCATTCACTGAGACACTCATTCTGACTTCACGATCACTTTGTTCTGGTGGTTCTTTGGATTAGCAGGCCATTGCTCTTCTATTGGCATCAAAACATCTGAGCCAGATATCTGTCCCATACCCCGCTTTGCTTGCATCAGCAAAACGGTGTAGCTTTCCAAAGTCCACATGCTTTAAACATCTCCTGTCTTTGAAATCCTCCAGCAGGCGGAGTCTCTGTAGTAAGATGCTGTGATCAGTGGTGTTAAAAGCAGCACTGAGATCTAAGAGGACAAGTATAGAGATGAGTCCTTTGTCTGAGGCTAGGAGAAGATCGTTGGTGACACTGACCACTGTGGTTTCTGTACTATGATGGACTCTACAACCAGACTGAAAATCCTCAAACACATCATTCCTGTGCAGGTGGTCACATAACTGCTTTGCAGTAGCTTTTTCCAGAATTTTAGAAATAAACGGGAGATTGGATATTGGTCTATAATTAGCCAGAACACCTGGGTCAAGTGTAGGCTTTTTGAGTAGAGGTTTAATTACTGCAACTTTAAAAGGGTGTGGAACATAACCTGTTAATAGAGAGAGGTTAATCAGATCTAGTATGGACATTGTTGGACCCAGTTCTTTTCACCGTTAACTCTGAGAGATGAAGCAGTCCGAGTAACTTCAATACAGTGCTGATTTATTCAATGAATGCAGGTAAAAATTAACATTACACGCTCAGGAGTCTTTGCACCTCCAACATGCACGCAGGCAGCTGAAAGATGAAAAGTCCCGAACCATAACAGGCCTATACATTATATCACTTTGGGCTAGCCCCATACTACGCCGGGACGCCAAACCGTGACGTCTCCCGGTGCCAGCTTTGCAGCTGGCCATAGCAGTAGTCAAAGCATGAAGAAAATCAATGTGCGATTGTTCGTTGATTGTGTGGTGTGTATCTAAGACATTCAGACATGACATTAAGCATAAGAAAATATTATGACTACAATTATGGTTAAACACGTTATAACAATAATAATAAACCTTCTGTCTCCTAACAGTAATCAACTTTTTATCTAGTTATCCTTGAACCTGAACAACCTGGAGTACCCTTATGGGAATCACTAAGCATTTAACAGCCTGAGCTAGACATCCTGTCTACGCTAAACATTTCTAATACATAAAGTGTCTAACCAATGTCTATCTGACTAAAAATACCTAACAACATGCTGATTGGGGGAAAGACATCTTTGAGCAGCCTGGTCAGGATGGGGTGCTAGGACCCAGGTGCTAGTACAAAAGGTAGTTTAATAGGGAAGATACAACGTAACAAAAAAACACGTATCATAGTCCATGTATATTTAACAGCAAAGTAGGGCAGAGATGGTGGAGCAGACCAGGATGAACAGGTGAGTAAAGCAGACTAAGGGTAGGAACCAGGAGAGTAGGAGGATCAGGACAGACAGGTGAACAGACAAACTACCCAGGAGGATTGGCGAACGAAAAAGGAAATCCACAGCACAGGAACTGTCAGCGTGGATATCAAAAAGAATGTCTAGCTAACCTAATGGGAAAAACATAAAGAGAGCCACAGCACAGGAACTGTCAGCTTGGACGTCTAGAGACGTATAACACAAAACATATAACCAATGTACCAAATGTGATCCACAGCACAGGAACTGTCAGCGTGGAAAACAAAATGATGTAAAATACATACCACGAATATAGTGCTGTTACAGGGCATGCAAGTTAATGCTCCGGCGATGACGGCGTGTTTGCCAGAGGTATAAATAAGGAGGAAGGTAATCACCCCAGCTGTGCGCACTGATAAACGAGTCACTAATTACTGAAATGCAACACAGCTGAGGTGCAGATCCCGCAGGATCGAGAGAGCAGAGGAGAGAAAGGCGGAAGAGAGGCAGGTCGCGCCGCGTGGACCTGACAGTTTCTAAAACCATTGTACCTGATGACATTGATGACAGATTTGTGCGAAGTATCTCATTAATTTTTTTCTTTAATAGTTGTGATTTTATTAGTAAAGAAGCTCATGAAGTCATTACTGCTGAGATCTAAGGGAATGTTAAGCTCAACAGCACTGTGGCTCTTTGTCAGCCTGGCTACAGTGCTGAAAAGAAACCTGGGGTTGTTCTTATTTTCCTCAATCAGTGATGAATAATATGCAGTCCTGACACTATGAAGGGCTTTTTATATGTTATTAAACTATCTTTCCAGGCTAAGAAAAACTCTTAAACTGTTCTGACATAGTGGAGTGCCACCTCCTTTCCAGTTTCCGTGATGCTCTTCCCTGTTTTTAGGTGCCTTTGATTTCCTTATTTGTGCTGTGTAAAATGTAATGTTCTGATGACACTACTTGAGTGTATCGGTTGTAATGCTTTGTTGCCTTTATGTAACTATTTATTTTAAGACTAAGTGTTCTTTGTTGCGCCGCACAGAGTGGCAGCAAGTTACAGCACCTGTTCCTCGTTGTGTTCTGTTTTTATGAAGTTCTGTTCTTATGGTGTTATGTTGGTTGTTCTCTATTGCTGCTGTAACACAGAAATTTCCCCACTGTGGGATCAATAAAGTACCTACCTACCTACCTAGGGAGCGGAGCTGCGAGCTATACCACAGGGCCTCCTCTGTTTCACTGCCTTCTTTTTCGAGAGGGGCAACAGTATTAGTGTGATGTTCACTTATCAAATCATTCACTAACAGAGATTTGGATGAAAGAGATCTCATATTTAATAGTCCACATTTGATTGTCCTGTTACTTTCTAATATAAGAGGAGTAGTCTTAATTTTAAATTAGGTTCTTAAGAATAACTCCTCTTGAGTTCATTTTTGATTTATATAATTTAGGTGGTCAGGGGGAAGACAGTCTCTATGGGCAGACAGTCTCTATGGGGTACTGGGAGTTTTGGGTGGGTAGCAGCTGCAAAGACACTACAGAGAGCCATGCAAGACTGCAACCTACGTCCTGTACTCAACTCTGAGTTGAGTACAGGGCTCAGCTTATGAGCCATCCATCCATCCGTCCATCCATTTTCCTCTGCTTATCCAGACCCGGGTCGCAGGGGCAGCAGTCTAAGCAAAGATGCCCAGACTTCCCTCTC
>NW_018128212.1:94887-103182 GCF_001952655.1 Monopterus albus
AACACCTCCCTAGGAAGGCGCCCAGGAGGCATTCGAAACAGATGCCCGAGCCACCTCAGCTGGCTCCTCTCGATGTGGAGGAGCAGCGGTTCTACTCTGAGCTCCTCCCGGGTGACCGAGCTCCTCACCCTATCTCTAAGGGTGCGCCTGGCCGCCCTGCAGAGAAAGCTCATTTTGGCCGCCTGTATCCAGGATCTTGCCCTTTCGGTCATGACCCAAAGTTAATGACCATAGGTGAGAGTCGGAATGTAGATTGACCGGTAAATCGAGAGCTTTGCCTTACAGCTCAGCTCCTTCTTCACCACGACGGACCAGTACATTGACCGCATTACTGCAGGAGCTGCACCAATCTGCATGTCAATCTCCTGTTCCATCCTTCCCTCACTCGTGAACAAGACCCCCAAGATCCTTACTCCTCTACTTGAGGCAGGAACTCTCCACCAACCTGAAGGGAACAAGCCACCCTTTTCTGACTGAGAACCATGGCCTCGGATTTAGAGGTGCTGATTCTCATCCCAGCCGCTTCACACTCAGCTGCAAACCGCCCAAGTGCACGCTAGAGGTCCTTAGCTTGAAGGAGCCAATAGGACAATGTCATCTGCAAAAAGCAGAGATGAGATCCTGTGGTCACCAAACCGGACCTCCTCCAGCCCCTGACTGCACTTAGAAATTCTGTCCATAAAAATAATGAACAGAAATGGTGACAAAGGGCAGCCCTGCTGGAGTCCAACGTGCACCGGAAACAAGTCTGACTTACTGCCGGCAATGTGAACCAAGCTCCTGCTCCGGTCATACAGGGATCGGACAGCCCTTAGCAAAGGGCCCCGGACCCTGTACTCCCGGAGCACCCCCCACAGGGCGCCACGAGGGACATGGTCGAATGCCTTCTCCAGATCCACAAAACACATGTGGAGTCCCAGCCCGAGGTCAGATGAAACAACCACAAAGTTGATCATCGACCTCCGGCCTAGGGTGTCCTGGTGCCACGTGCACTGGTGGACACCCTTATGCTTGAACATGGTGTTCATTATGGACAAACTGTGACTAGCACAGATGTCCAGTAAGAGAACACCGCTTGGATTCAGATTGGGGCAGGGCGTTCCTCCCAATCACACCCCTCCAGGTATCACTGTCATCGCCCACGTGAGCATTGAAGTCCCTCAGTAGAACAATGGAGTCCTCAGTTGGAGCACTTTCCAGCAGACTCCAAGTCCAACAGTCCAAAAGACTCCAAGAAGGCTGGGTACTCTGCACTGCCATTTGGCCCATAGGCACAAACGACAGTGAGAGACCTATCCCTGGCCCAAAGGCGCAGGGAAAAAACTCTCTCGTTCACTGGGGTAAACTCCAACACATTTTGGCTAAGCTGGGGGGCTATAAGCAAGCCCACACCAGCCTGTCGCCTCTCACCGCGGGTAACTCCAGAGTAGTGGAGAGCCCAGCCTCTCTCGAGGAGTAAGGTTCCAGAGCCCAAGCTGTGTGTAGAGGTGAGCCTGACTATCTCTAGCCGGTACCTCTCAACCTCCCGCACAAGATTGGGCTCCTTCCCCATCAGGGAAGTGACATTCCATGTCCCCAGGGCTAGTCTTTGTGTCCAGAGATTGGGTCGTTGGGGCCCTTGCCTTCAACTGCTGCCCAATCCACTGTGCACGAGTCCCTTACGAACCCTCCTACAGGTGGTGGGCCCATGGGAGGACATCCCCACGTCGCTCGTTCGGGCTAAACCTGGCCACCAGGCACTCGCATTTGAGCCCCAACCTCCGGCCTGGCTCCAGGGTGGGGGCCCGGTTGCGCCATACCGGGCGACGTCACGGTCCTTGATTTAGATTTTTTTATAAGGGGTTTTTGGACCATGAGCCATGATAAATTAAAAAATATCCTGATGTTGCAGGTATTGACAGCAGGTAAAGTCAGTGTATGTACTGCTGCCACTCACTCCAAGCTGTACATGGCACACATTAAGAGGTAGAAGTGATATAATCAATTTTTGCATGATATCATATTTTATAGGTTCTGTGCCATACTGTACACCTGAAGCTATATTACTATATATGGAGATCATGCAGTGATTATGGGGATTATCCATCTGTCAAAGTTCATATAAGGATGTCCATGTCACTGGACCAGGCACTTATTCCAAGAGATGGAAGTTAACACAAATTCAGCAGCTTAGGTTGTGTTATTTGCAGTTCTTTTTACCATGCTAACTCTGAGAGCAGTCCGAGATGAAGCAGTCCAAGTAACTTCAAACAGTGCTGATTTATTCAATGAACACAGGCAAAAATTAACATTACACGCTCAGGTATCTTGCACCTCCAACATGCATGCAGGCAGCTGAAAGATGAAAAACCCCGAACCACAACAGGCCTATACATTATATGACTTTGGGCTAACCCCATTCTACTCAGAGAGAGACGCCAAACCATGACGTCTCCCAGGGCCAGCTTTGCAGCTGGCCAGAGCAGTAGTCAAAGCATGAAGAAAAATCAATGTGTGAATGTCTGTTGATTATTTTAGCTAAAACATTCTAACACGACCTCTAGTGACATGTCATGACATTAAACATAAGAAAATATTATGGCTATGACTACAGTTATACACGTCAGAATAATAATAATAATAAACATCCTGTCTTCTAACAGTCATCAACTTTCTATCTAGTTATCCTTGACCATAAGCAACCTGCAGCAACTCATAAGAATGACTAAGCATTCTAACAGCCTGAGCTAGACACCCTGTCTACTCTAAACATTTCTAATACATCAAGTATCTAACCAATATCTATCTGACTAAAAATACCTAACAGTTGACTGCTGACTCTAAATCGCCTGTACGTCAAGGTTCAGGTAGGGGAGGGAGCCAAATGCAGACTCAGACTGAGGTCAGTATTTAGTCGATTTTAATATAACAGAAAAGGAACAAAGAGGTAAGTAGAATAACTAAAGGTGCTCAACCTGATAAGGCAACACTAAGACATCTACAGAAAACTACAATTGTTTCAGAATATTATAATGGAATGTGTATTTTTATATTTTTCATGAAGACACTGTGAGTGTAAAAGTATTTTTTAGCCTCTGAGTTGGAATTTATGTGCTCTGAGCAGGTGGGTTGGCAGCCAGTGCTGTTTCTGGATGGGAGGGTGGTGTGAGCAGATAACACACATCTATATCTAAGAAACCTTTTGTTTCACACATGTGCAGCTGAATGCAAAGGCTTGAGTAACATTTAACATTTATACTGAATATAAAAACTGTATGTAGTATGCAAATATGCAGTGAATTCTGTTTCACATTTGTGTGTATTCCTTCACTCAGTATGCTGTATTTATTTATTGGTTGAGAAGTGTGTGGTTTAAGCTAGTACCAGACAGAGAAAAAGGTCACCGTGACTTTTGGGAGCTTCTTGTCTAGAGTTCAAGAACATCTAGTTACAAAAACATGTTTACATTGACGGTTGAGACACATCTTTGAGAACACATGAATACAATTTCAATTCAATTCAATTTTATTTGTACAGCACCAAATCACAACAAAAGTCATCTCAGGGCACTCTACAAAGTCAGGTCTAGACCTTACTATTATTATTATTATTATTATTACAGAGGGAAAACCCAACTGTTACGTCCCTGGCCCTGGCCACCCCCAGTACCTCATCAGCTGGTATGAGTAATCCCAGTAGCACCCCACAGGTGGGAGTACATTCCAGGCGGCGAGGCACACCTGCTCTCCATTATCAGAGCAGTACTTAAGGAAAGCATTGGTGTGTCCTTGTCGCCAGATGATCGCTTGTAGTCCACCAGTGACTTTGCTTGGAATCCATTCACAGACCCCATGGAAAAACTGCGTAACCTGTGGTTAAGCCTGACTTTATGTTTTTTTGTGGGAACTGTATGTTGTCTGTTGGTGGACGTTTTAGGCATCGGCGTGTTTGGATTCCTGCCCTTCGTTGCGTTATTGTTTCTCAGCACCTAGTGGTGCTGTGACTACCACCTGTATTCCTCAGTGCAAAGATTCCTGCTCTTACCAAGATTTTGGATCTCCACTATCAGTTATTATCACATCATCCTACTGCCTGCTCTGCCGTGGACCTGCTTATCTGACCGGTTATCTCCTGCTGCCCTAGACTGCTTCTTTTGCCTACGGCGCTCACCTGCCAAGAGCCGGTGCAGTCAGCTAATCAGGTCCACAGTATTCCACCAGAACTAGCTCCGACCTCAGCACACCTCTTTCATCTCTCATGTTCTCTCCCTCTGCTCTCCTTTAGCAAGCTGCATCTCACCTTCAACCCCGGGTTGCAACACCAGCAGTCCAGTCCACCCAGCGCTCCCAGCTGCCCCGCGACCGGCGAATGAGACCAGATCTGTCACTCCTCCTCTATACACTCATTAAATGCACTTACCCTGTCAAGTCTGAGTCCTGCATTCCTTTTGAGTCCACTCACACACTATGTACGGTGTGCCGTAACACCAACAAATCCCTCTTGTGCAGCTTTTGGTGACAGCAGGAAGAAAAAACTCCCTTTAACAGAGGAAACCTCCGACAGACCCCGGGTCTTGGTGGGCGGCCTTCTGCCTTGACCGGTTGGGGTAAGTGGATAGAGGAGAGAGAGAAGAAAAGCAACAAAACAAAACAAACAAACACTGGTCAGGTTGATGTGACCAGTGACTGGTCATCAGAGACATAGAGCTCCAGAGCCAGGGCAACCTGCAGAAACATGGATAGAGAGAGAGAGAGGACACACTATTGGAGAGAGGAGACACACAGTTAGTGACAGGTAGTGGTGGCATATACAGTAGATGGATGGAGAGAGGAGAGGAGCTCTGCATCATGGTACAACCCTCAGCTTAGGCTTATAACTAAGGTATGGTACACCAAACCAAACCTATCCTAGAATACACGTCCAATAATTTCATAAACACAACTACATGGCCCAAGTGAAGGTTGTCCTGTTGACTAGAAACCACTGGTACGGTTAAATATACTCAGTGGCAACAGGATGGCCTGCTTGCAGTTATCAAGATGGTTGTCTCCTTCCGTGATACATGATACTTTGTATCACACACACACATTATGATTAGGATAAAGATGAACAGAAACCAGACATACACAACACACATTTTTGCAACACATACATGCACAAGTGTGGAAAAAGTAGATAGGGTTCGTAGTAGAGTCATAAAGACAGAAACGGGTCCATGTATAGTAATGAGTTGACACTCACAACAGGGTGTGGACATTAACGCTATAAAATAATTCAGTTTTGTTCAGTTGTGTTGATGAACCAATTCTAGATCGCATTTAATAAAAGGGTCTGAAATATAAAGCCCTGCAAAGTTTTGTCCATGATATATTTATTCTTATTCTTGTTTTGCTTACCTGCCTATATTTAACAGTGTCAGTGAAAATAACATGTTGGCAAAAAACAACCCCTGCTATCGCACTGACTGTAAAGGGTCTGTGACTGTTGGGCCAGTGAGCAGGCTGTGCACTCAAGGAAACTGGGTCATTTGATTAAAGTTAAACTGCTGCATAGGCAGGTAAAGAGACACAATAGTGAACTGATGGTTTAATCGGTGACGACAACCTGCTGCTAATGTTACACGAGCCTAAGACCAAGACTGAGGTAATTACTGAGAATGGTTTACAAAATTTTATCAAGAATGAGAGTCTACAGCAGGGGTCTCCAACACGCCGCTCGTGAGCTACCAGCAGCTCGCTACCCAAATAGCTTGCCAATGCATTCATTATAAAGCTAAAAACATTACACAACAGAATTTCACTGACTAAACCTGCTCAAACTGCAATCCAATCAAATACACAGATATCCTGACATCCTTTAGCACCAAACTATTATTTGCCAATCACCTGTCAATCAAATGAGTCACACCACCATCAAGTTTGCTTATGTCAGTTACGCTATTCTGTGATAGCAACTCTTTTGGACAATGTTGTGTTAAGCTATAAAAGTCTTCACTTAAAAGAAACAATAAACATGTAGCATTACTGTACAAGAAACAGGCGGTACGCTGCCATGGATTCAGTTAGTAGCGAGGTGGCCTGCAGCACATTTAGGCTACATCTCAGTAAATTAAGTAACACTAAGGCAAATTCACTATTAGCACCTGCTGTTTGCTACATACCACTGCAGGTATTTCCAGTTGTCAATTCATTGGTTTGATTCCCCGGAATGTAGATTGACCAGTAAATCGAGAGCTTCGCCTTACAGCTCAGCTCCTTCTTCACCACGACGGACCGGTACATCGACCGCATTACTGCAGAAGCTGCACCGATCCGCCTGTCAATCTCCCGTTCCATCCTTCCCTCACTCGTGAACAAGACCCCAAGATACTTGAACTCCTCCACTTGAGGCAGGAACTCTCCACCAACCTGAAGGGAACAAGCCACCCTTTTCCGGCTGAGAACCATGGCCTCGGATTTGGAGGTGCTGATTCTCATCCCAGCCGCTTCACACTCGGCTGCAAACCGCCCCAGTGCATGCTGGAGGTCCTGGTTTGATGGGGCCAACAGGACAACGTCATCTGCAAAAAGCAGAGACGAAATCCTGTGGTCCCCAAACCGGACTCCCTCCGGCCCCTGGCTGCGCCTAGAAATTCTGTCCATAAAAATAATGAACAGAACCGGTGACAAAGGGCAGCCCTGCCGGAGTCCAACACGCACTGGAAACAAGTCTGACTTACTGCCGGCGATGCGAACCAAGCTCCTGCTCCGATCGTACAGGGACCGGGTGGCCCTTAGCAAAGGGCCCCGGACCCCGTACTCCCGGCGCACCCCCCACAGGGCGCTGCGAGGGACACGGTCGAATGCCTTCTCCAGATCCACGAAGCACATGTGGACTGGTTGGGCAAACTCCCATGAACCCTCCGCCACCCTGAAGAGGGTATAGAGCTGGTCCAGTGTTCCACGGCCAGGACGAAAACCGCATTGTTCCTCCTGAATCCGAGGTTCGACTATCGGTCGAATTCTCCTCTCCAGTACCCTGGCATAGACTTTCCCGGGGAGGCTGAGGAGTGTGATCCCCCTATAGTTGGAACACACCCTCCGGTCCACCTTCTTAAAAAGAGGCACCACTACCCCAGTCTGCCAGTTCAGAGGCACTGTCCCCGACCGCCATGCGACGTTGCAGAGGTGTGTCAACCAAGACAGCCCGACAACATCCAGAGACTTAAGGTACTCATGGCAGATCTCATCCACCCCCGGTGCCTTGCCACCGAGAAGCTTCTTGACTACCTCAGTGACTTCAGTTTGGGTGATGGGTGAGTCCACCTCTGAGCCCTCAGCCTCTGCTTCCTCATCGGAAGACATGGCACCGGGAGACATGATACAAAATGTGTTAGTTATTAACATTTTTGCAGATTTGTTTAATATAAAGCATGAGTAGCTTTCCAAGTAAAAAAGGTTGGAGACCCCTGGCTAAAGTGTTGATTTGAGCTGTAAAGTTAGGATTTTCACGGTGGAAAGGTTATCCAATCAGAAGCGTTGCCCCTCCCCCTCCCCCCTCCCACAACAGGTGTAAATTCCATTCCCCCTCCTCCCTCCTCTCTCAGGTCAAAGATCACCCCCTCATCACTCCCTCCCCTCTGTGGTCAAAAGTTCACCCTCTCAGGTTCTCATAGCCCCTCCCAGAACCGTGACGTCACCTGATATGCCAGCTTGGCAGCTGAGCAGAGCAGTAGACAAAACATGAAGAAAATAATGTGTGTGGCTGTTGGTTTCGTGGTGTGTATCTAAAACAATTTGACATAACATTACACATTAAGACAAATATTATGGTTACTTTTACCGTCATAATAACATTCGTCCCTGACTGCCGCCTTTCTCTAATTTTAACTAACCTTGCATTTAACAGCCTGAGGAAGACATCCTGGCTGCACTAACAGTCCTAGACAACAAATCTCTGAATATCTATCTAACTAAAAAATAACCTAACAATTTAGACTAAAATAGGAGAAAGTAAGAGCTGACCAGATATTTAGTTTCAAAAGAGGAGACGACAGATGTCCTTGAGTTAGGTTTGAGTAATTCCAGAGGTGTGAAACAGCTATTTAAAAAGACGCAGCCATTATTATGTAGTGTGAGATGAATAAAACAAAATGGGCATACAGCTAAAACAGAGTAGTGATTTGCAGATATTTAGTTTCAAATGAGACCCATGGGAAACATGAGACAACAGATGTCTGAGTTATTTATTGGGGGTAATTATTTAGATGGTAAAAACAGCGTTTGTTTGAGATAAATCAGAGGGCTATACCATATGTTCCTCATCATAGCGCTGTGT
>NW_018128212.1:120147-134306 GCF_001952655.1 Monopterus albus
ATATATACATTTATTTTTTTCTTTTATTTATTCAGTGTCAGTGAGACTAGAGAGTGGTCGGATGGAGATGGTGCTTTAATGCTCCAGTGCATCCTTACAGGGAGAGCACAAGAAGCATTTTCATTTCTGAGCCTCAAAGAAAGTGCTAAAACTCTGTAGTACTACAAGCTTGTTCCAAGAAGGTGTATCATCAGCTCTTTAGTTTCTGGAGGAAGAAAAGTTTGACAATACACTTTAAATCATGGTTAAATGTGTTTGATGTCTCTACCACTGGATATCTGTGTGATCTGATTGTTTTGAAACAAGATCACATTGCAACTTATATTAATGAGTAAAAAGTTAAAAAAGGTGCTTGTGCTGATGTTGCCGTGGATGAATATTTGTTGCTTCATAAAAATAGTTCCAAAGATCATTTTCATGTGCATGATGATTTGAGCTGGAAAGCTAACATGGCTGGTACAGCTTCATTTGATGCGACATGTTCAGGGAAATCTGGTGCATTTAAAACTGACAAAACTAAGTGGTATTGTTGATTACTCTAAGATCATGAAAAACAACATGTGTTGAAGGCTAGAACCATAGGGCCAAATCCTAGTGTTAAACCAGCTGCATTGGCTGCTCCTATTAAAAAGCTGTCTCTTTCTGACTGCAAGCTGAACACTTTGACTGCCTGTGTGCCCTTTATCAGACATGGTTTTGTGTTGTTAGTGTGCAGTAATGATCAAGTGCCAGTACAAATATTGATGGATATGAGTGCTTATGATTCTTACCTTGTGGCGTCTGTTGTCTTTATCTGACACTGGTGACTGTATTCTTAGTCGTGGGATGGGGATGACAGTTTTGCCTGTTCTCTTGTATAATGTGCAGTTAGAATGAGTTGGCGCAGGGTGAGGTGGCTGTGGAGGTGCATCCCGTCTTGCCTGTTGGAGGGGTTCACCTTATTTTCGGTAATGGGTTGGCTGGTGGTCATGTCTGGGGAAAACCACCTCTCACACCTGTTGTTTCATTGACGCGCCTGTAGTTTCACTCTACCCATCTAACACTGCTTCTGAGGGTGATTCTGGTGAGTTGCCTGATTTCTCATCTTTTTGTGTAATTATGTGTGCTGTGGCTAAAGCTGGGCTTGAGGTGTCCTCTGGTGGTGTTGACTTGACAGTTCCATCTTTGCCAGATTTTCCTTTGTCTGTGTCGCACAGTGACTTAGTGCAAGGCCAGCGTAGTGATGCAGCTTAAAGGATGTGTTTGACCGTGTTGTTGACAACAAGGATATTAATAGTGTTGCCACTGGTTATTTTTTGAAGAACAATTTGTTGTAGGGACTGTTGTTTTTCAGTTCATGATCCTGTCTGAATTTTGTCCTCTTGTGCTTAAACTAGCACATAATGAAAGCGGCCACTTCGGTGTGAGGAAATTTGAATATCCTGAAGCATTTTTTGGGCCATGTGTGAAAAGAGATGTTTCCTCTTATACTAGAACTTGTCATGTGTGTCAGTTAAAAAGTAAACCCAACCAGAACATTAAGCTTGCTCTGTTGAAGCCTATTACTGTGCCGACAGAACTATTTATTGTAGACTGTGTGGGCCCAATGCCTTTTTTATTTTATTTTAGTTATTGTTTGCACCTTTTAACATTGTAACACTATGTCACATGCAACCACACTTACATTACTGACCCACTAACACATCTTTTTTAAATGTTTCTTTTTGATTAATGAATAGGTTATTTTTGCAGGCAGTCTATGTGTCCACCTCACCTTTTTATCATGGTCAAACAGCTGGGTCATGACAGTATAAGTGTTGTCAGTCAATTAAAGGAATTTTATCACATTCATAGGTTGTGATAAACCCATTTTAATATGCTAGGATTTACTTGTATTATGAATATGTGCAGTGTTGAAATAAATATGCATGACAAAGCGATTAGAGGAAATGGAGATGTTTTAGTAGCATCTCAGGACTGCAGCTACGCTGGCAGCCAGGGTGACAGAAAACACTCTTCAGGAGCAGAGGAGTCAGCAAGGCAGAAAACAGGTCTGCCATTAACAACAGGAGTCTGGATAGAGGGACTGTATTAACAGTAGGCAGGGTGGAACAAGTGCAGGCAGAATAACCAGGTAAATGGCAGGCAGGTCCTGGGCAGACAGAGAGTCACCAGGCAAAAACCCAGTCTGGCATCAGCAACAGATAAGAGTCACAACGGCTGATAGGACTGTGACTAGGAAGGTGGATATACAGACAGGTAACAAGTCAGGAAATCGAGGTACAACAGACTACCTGTCAGTGAGATGATGGGGAGGCTGGTAAGGTAGAGAGACTTCCAGCTACAGGTGTCCCAAATCAGCCACTGATTGGCACAGTGAAGCTGGGGAGAATGAGACAGTGAAGAGCAGGAAGTCTCTTTCAAAATAACAGTCTCCAGTAGGAAGCCAGGGGCGGAACATGACAGAAAGTATGAAGAGGTAGGGGCCTATAACTGCAGGCTGTGATTAATGTAGGAGGATAGAGTCTTATCCTGAATTGGTGACAGGAAAGAGGGAGGTCTGCAGAGAATTTTTTTTTAGTTTGTTTTCTGGTTCATGGTAGTTGAATATCTCCACCTGAACATCCCAAGCAGCATTTGAAGTTCTAACAAATTTCATATAATGCCACCTTAGTGTGAGAGGTTCAGATATGTTTCTATCTCCAGGGGTTAGCAGATCATGACCTTCAAACAGGGAACCTACCTTTGTGGTCTTTGTTGCTTGGAATGTGAAACACAGGCAACTTTGACACAGTGTTGAGAATAAGATAGTATACACCTTAAAAAATGTCACATGATCAAGTGTTCATCTGTATTTTCTCTATAACACATAGGCAAATAGCCTAATGTTTGTATATGGCTACTTCTAAGGACTTTGTTTTTCATTTTATGCTTATGCTGCTTTATGAAACATATTTATCTGTTTAGAGTTATGTTTTGCTTCCTTATGTTTTGGTCATGTTTCCGAGTTTCTTTCTCCCATTGCAGTGTTGTTGATGAGACAATAGTGCTTCATACTCAATAACATGCAAGCGTTTGCCATACACTACATGAGACAAAGGTCTTGCTAAAACATCCTCACCTGTTTAGGGTTAGGTTAAGGTTAACCACCTCTTAATTAAGCCTACCAGTAATTGGTGCACAATGTGTGAAATGACATCTTGTGGGCACAGTACGGGGGTGTGACAAATACTGTACATGTACCTTGCTTTTGCATAAGGTGATGAGTCGACAAGTAAACAAAATAAGAGTGAGAGAATTAAAAAAAAGAATATGCAATAGGAAAATAAAGATAAAAAAGTATTTATAAATATTGAAATATACTAGTATAGTATATATACAGTATAACAGGCCAGGGGAAGAAATTGTCCTTGTGCCTGGTTGTCTTGGCGTACAGTGACCTGTAGCGCCGTCCAGAGGGGAGGAGTTCAAACAGATTGTGTCCAGGGTGTGAGGGGTCTGCAGTGATCCTCTCTGCCCTCCTTTTGCTCCATGAGGTGTACAGGTCCTCCATGGAGGACAGGCTGGTGCAAAACAGTCCTGACTGTCAGTGTAGAATCTGCCTCAGTGTAGTGCTGGCCTACAGGTCCACAAGGGAACACCTGCTGTCTCTTTTCCAGGTGTTCTTCCTCTTTGTAAATGCATCCTCTATGCTGCTGTATTTCTATTTTGAAGAGCCCTCCTATCTGACACTAGGACATCAGGTCATGTTATGCCCTTGTAGGGAACCTGGACTCACAATAAATTCAGTTATTCCCACTTTTTGGGTTTGGTGTTGTCCCCTTGTTAACTTTGTATGTCTTTGCATCTTTTCTTCATGCTTTATCACTCAGATGATGTCTGTGGTCTGGTCTTGAGAGGTACATAATCTTCAGTGCTGACAGAGCTGGACTCCTCGCACTGGTGGCAACATGTGTGTTGAATGGCTTTTATTATCTAGTCAGCACTAGCAGGCAAGAGACAAACAAATATATTGAAATTAATCAGACAGCAGCCTCTGGCAAATGGAAATAACCTCACTTTGCCACTCAGGCTATTATATGCAAATATTTTCACAGACAGATGACAGAGGTCTGTGTTCCTCCTATCGGGCTTGCCCCTCCGAATAAGACTGAGGGTTTTACCAGCTCTGAGGACGGAGGAACCTGCTAAGCTTACATTCACCAACTCCACCAACCAGCTGAAACACGTGTTTAGATAAGACACTGAAAAAAGGATCATAGCCCACCGTATTTCTAAGTACATTTGGCTGTAAAATCACACACACACACATCCACCGGGGAGCCAGGCTCACCCTTCTATGCAAGTACTCCCCCTGCATTCCAGCTACAGACTCCATTTTAGTTTATTACAGTGCTTATCAAATCACAAGCTCTGGCCTGACTGAACTTCCCCTTAACTTTCCAATGTGAATTCAGCATGGATGCATGTTGAAATTGTTGTAGAAATAATCCTCTAAGTTCACATCTATCTGTTACTCTGAGTCTCCCCAGAGTAACATTACTGTGGAGCAACACTGCCATCATCTGACGTGTGTGTGTGTGTGTGTGTGTGTTATGTTTTTGACTCAAGTAATCTGTTCAGTTGACCTCTGAAGACTACCAAATGCAATTATTACAAGGTGATGTTTTTATGTTAATGTTTGCCTTTTGACTGACATAAGTTAACTCTGACGCCATCCATGTTCAAATCATAACCACAGAATCACCTTTCAACCTCAGTTACATATAGGTTATTAACATTGCACATGGTAAGACAATGATGATTATAATTCCAAGTTGAAATATGACAAGCTTACAGTATGAAATGTTTTGATTGGTTGGCATGAGTGGATAGAGGAAAGAAAAGCAACAAGACAGAACAAACAAAACAATCAATGCTAGCTGGTTAATGTGGCCAGTGAGTCCTCATCAGAAACATAGAACTCCAGAGCCAAGGATACCTGCGGAAAGGTACAGGGAGAAGGAGGAAGGCGACACAAGAGAAGAGAAAAGATACACAGTTAGTGACATGTAATGGGGTCATATAAATGCATGGAGAGATAGGAGAGGATCATGGAGGGACTGCCAGCAGCCTAAGCCTATAGCAGCATAACTAAGGGAACTAATGATGGAATTATTTCCTGAAATCTGTTAGCAGAATTGTCAGATAGACATCTACTGGAGTGGAACTTTTCTAAAACTAAAACTCTGAATAAGGGGCAGGTAGAAGGTAAACAATAACAAAAAGAACTGGATTATGGCTATTCCAGTTAGGGTGTGAGGGACTCAGAGTAAGACTGTAAAATGAGTTATAACTATGTTTAGGTCTAGGGTTGATCAATAAGCTTGAGTGAAAGGTCGCTGACACACTTCCACCTCAGCCTGTGCATTGAGGGATGTGACAATTACTGTGACTAGGTGGGGTGGATTCATTGAAACATAAAAATGATCAAAAAACATCAAAATTATTAAAACAGATGTACATAAAACTGAACATAAGCTACAACAATTTACCCAAACAGCACAAAAATGGACATATTTATTAGTGCTGGCAGGTCCATAGTCTAGGTTTATTATTTCTTACTAGCTGAAACATATTACATATTTCCCTTAATGTCATTTCACCGCTGTGTTGCATTCATTGCTATGATATAATTCCTCCACAAAAACATAAGACATGCAAAATGTGTAGCTAGGTCACTGGCCACCATGTTACACTTAATGATATTCGCTACTTACAGTGCCTTGCGAAAGTATTCGGCCCCCTTGAACTTTGCGACCTTTTGCCACATTTCAGGCTTCAAACATAAAGATATAAAACTGTAATTTTTTGCGAAGAATCAACAACAAGTGGGACACAATCATGAAGTGGAACGAAATTTATTGGATATGTCAAACTTTTTTAACAAATAAAAAACTGAAAAATTGGGCGTGCAAAATTATTCAACCCCCTTAAGTTAATACGTTGTAGCGCCACCTTTTGCTGCGATTACAGCTGTAAATCGCTTGGGGTATGTCTCTATCAGTTTTGCACATCGAGAGACTGAAATTTTTGCCCATGCCTCCTTGCAAAACAGCTCGAGCTCAGTGAGGTTGGATGGAGAGCATTTGTGAACAGCAGTTTTCAGTTCTTTCCACAGATTCTCGATTGGATTCAGGTCTGGACTTTGACTTGGCCATTCTAACACCTGGATATGTTTATTTGTGAACCATTCCATTGTAGATTTTGCTTTATGTTTTGGATCATTGTCTTGTTGGAAGACAAATCTCCGTCCCAGTCTCAGGTCTTTTGCAGACTCCATCAGGTTTCCTTCCAGAATGGTCCTGTATTTGGCTCCATCCATCTTCCCATCAATTTGAACCATCTTCCCTGTCCCTGAGGTGGGAGACTCTGTCCATAGGACAACAATCAGTCGTATACTGCACAAATCTGGCCTTTATGGAAGAGTGGCAAGAAGAAAGCCATTTCTTAAAGATATCCATAAAAAGTGTCGTTTAAAGTTTGCCACAAGCCACCTGGGAGACGCACCAAACATGTGGAAGAAGGTGCTCTGGTCAGATGAAACCAAAATCGAACTTTTTGGCAACAATGCAAAACGTTATGTTTGGCGTAAAAGCAACACAGCTCATCACCTTGAACACACCATCCCCACTGTCAAACATGGTGGTGGCAGCATCATGGTTTGGGCCTGCTTTCTTCAGCAGGGACAGGGAAGATGGTTAAAATTGATGGGAAGATGGATGGAGCCAAATACAGGACCATTCTGGATGGAAACCTGATGGAGTCTGCAAAAGACCTGAGACTGGGACGGAGATTTGTCTTCCAACAAGACAATGATTCAAAACATAAAGCAAAATCTACAATGGAATGGTTCACAAATAAACATATCCAGGTGTTAGAATGGCCAAGTCAAAGTCCAGACCTGAATCCAATCGAGAATCTGTGGAACGAACTGAAAACTGCTGTTCACAAACGCTCTCCATCCAATCTCACTGAGCTCGAGCTGTTTTGCAGGAGGAATGGGCAAAAATTTCAGTCTCTTGATGTGCAAAACTGATAGAGACATACCCCAAGCGACTTACAGCTGTAATCGCAGCAAAAGGTGGCGCTACAAAGTATTAACTTAAGGGGGCTGAATAATTTTGCACGCCCAGTTTTTCAGTTTTTTATTTGTTAAAAACGTTTGAAATATCCAATAAATTTCGTTCCACTTCATGATTGTGTCCCACTTGTTGTTGATTCTTCACAAAAAATTACAGTTTTATATCTTTATGTTTGAAGCCTGAAATGTGGCAAAAGGTCGCAAAGTTCAAGGGGGCCGAATACTTTCGCAAGGCACTGTAGCTAGCCATGCTGGTATGTTGTGTGTGTTCTTTTGAACATGTTGCTTATTTTGCAGCATTTAGCCCTTCTCTTTTTTATTCTCTCCCTCTCTGCTCCAGCTTTCCTTTTCTGCTAAATATGATGACCGTACATTTCACAGGGTGACTTGTCTAAAATGTTAGCGGGCAGACAGTTGCTATGTGCATTCCCAAGAGATGCGATTGTGATTTTTGACACTGCAGCAAGAGTCAGAGTCACACCTGATACATGGACTATGAGAGGTCTGCCAACTCAGAGCAATGATATCTCTGGTCGAGTTGACTGTTCATGGCAGGCTAAACAAGCCTGCTTCCAAGTCCCGGTGCTTCCAATGAGATGTCTGCCACTGTGCATCAATGAGTCACAGGAGAGCATCAACTGTCAGCACTCTCTCAGTGTAAACTAAGTTTATGCTCAGTGAAGAGCACAGACCATTGATTCTGTAAACACAAAAGTCAAGTTGACATGAAAAGCCAAGGTTATATGAAAGAATAAGCCACATGACTCCCATCCATGAGGTGGACCTGCCCCTAGCAAAGCTATGTGTCTCCTCTTTTGAAAAAGTGTTCTACAGCTTTGATGAGTTTAAGGAGCACACATCGAAAGCAGACATTTTATTGAATATAGGCCAAGCTGTGTGTATGACCTTCTCTGTAATTACTGTCCATTTGTGTGACAGGCCACATCATAAATATCTGATGGCTAATGACCTGTGAACATATATTTGTTGACACAGACAAGATGAGCTTCAGAGATGAGAAAGATTTAGAGATAGGGAATGTAAAACAAGTAGTATGCAATCAGGCTCTGTGAAAATCAAAGACGACTAGGGGATATTTTCCAAGGTTATGTGGCAAGGTTTTTTGGCACTAAACTGTGAAATTATGTATGTTCTTATTTACCAAGAAATTGCAGTTATGCTTTGCACCAGAAATAAAGAAGTTAAGCAGCACCACTGGAAGTGACGTGTTCATGTTAATGCAATAAGTATTTTAAGGCCTTCCCATTCAGAGGGTAACTCTTAGGGGGGTGTTCACCCAAAAAAGTTGGAGAACTACTTTGTTGTTTATGCCAGAAAGTTATGTATTACATTTTGTTGACCTCTAGTGAGTGTATTAATTATGACAGGAGTAAAGGAGAAGTTAGGTGACATAGTAGGCTATATAGAGCCACAAAGTGTGCATTAGGAGGAGTGGACTGGACTTTTCCCCAGGTGAGTGGTGTTCAGTTCAGTGTAATGTGTCTTTTTGACCTAACCAAGCAGTTTTTGTTCCTAAACCTAAGAAGTGTTGGTCCCTACGCCTATGGCAGGCTAGTCTAGAAGCTTACCTAACTAGTCTCAGGTCAGAATTTATTTTGTGGTCATCTTCACAAAAGTGCCTGAACACTGAGCGCCATGGGAGGATGCAGTTGCTGAAGCTTTCAAGCGTAAAAAGCTACATTTTGATTTGCTAAATACTGTGTTTTTCTCTAACAGATTCTTGACAGCAGTGTTTCAGGCTGATAAAAATGCAGTCTGTGACAGACCTGGAAGTACACTAAAATGGATAAACCCTGCAGCGTTGGTAGTATATGGAGCGGTCATTCACCGCGCAAGCAACATCCGTAGGAACACAAAACAAAAAGAATAAGAAAAATAACACTGATAACATGTAGCATGATAAACTATATTAAGTAACAAAATATTCTTCAACATAGTGTTTCTCTTACAGAGCACACAGTGCAACCGTGCAATGCTTGCAAGAAAATGGCTTGCGCCAAAGAGCCAAATCACAAGTGCTTTATTCAGCACATAAAATGTGTGACAGAACAATCTGACCAGCAGTGAGATGCAAAAGGGGGTGGGGTTTAGAGTCATCACCTTTTTCACTTATTTCACACCTTGATTGCCAGGAGGTGAATTGTCATACTCTGACTAGAATTGCAGCAGAGTACGACACTTTGATGTGCTAGATCTGTACATTATGCATTAAAGGTGGTTGCTTTGAATTTTCTGTCTGATTAGTGAGTTTAAACATGGAATGTATTTCCCAAACTCAGTGATACAACGTTATACAATTTAATGTTTACACAGAATAAACTAGACTGTTGAACCATGGTGAACTATGGGATATACTTAACTTTGAAGATTATGCTGGGGCAGTTCTTGATTTACTCATAACTAAGACAGCCATTGCACAACATTGCTATGTTTTTTTGTTTGTGCAGACACCAAGCACTTTATAGTGTCTGATCTACTCTAGGGGCAGGTCAGAGGGCACTTTATTGGGTTTGCATCGCTATGGAGGCAGATTAGAGGTCAGGTTTTACCACATTTGCACACATGTATAGGCACTTTTGTGGTATTTGTTTGTTAGGGGGTATGTCTAATGTGTGCTGGATTCTTTATGTATGTGATCAAAACTGCCTATGGGTATATTTGTACATACCTGTGACACTTAAGCATTGACTGACTATAGTTATTTTTTCCAAATGTTCATTGTGGAGGTTATGTTCTTACTGATTCTGAATTTTGGGGCAATCAGAATTGCATGTATACCATATAAGCTTGATCTGAGGTAAATTTCCATTCCAAAATGATACTACTATAGTTTATTACTAAATCTGGTCTTTCAAAACAAAGGGTCCCTGTAGACCTCAGTGCATATTTCTTGGTAGAAAAAGAAAGAAGACGTAGTCTGGGTGGGAGAGTAGAGTAGAAAAGGCAAAAACTTAGGGAAAAGCATTGTGATCTAAAATAAATGGAACATGTGATAGAAAGGTAAAGAATCTAGATCTGACAGAGAGAGAAAGAGAAAGAAGAGGCTGAGTTGCTAATAGTGTGTGTGATGCTGGTATTGATCATTCACACAGACAGACAGGTGGGACGTGACACCATGACCTTACACTATGGCTAATCGAAAGTAATTCCCCCTCTCCATCATCATCCTATCATGCACACATCCATTGCCCAGCAGCGACTCTCTTTGCAAGGATTTCATTTTGTAGTAAATATTTTTTTATGAATATCAAGAATTTGTTTCCTATTTTTATTAGTGGACCTTTAGCACAATCTACATGTCACCTGCCCTATGAATAATAAAGTCATTATATTATTATTTAAAGGTAACGCACTCTTGTACTCTAGATACACTGATTGTAAGAGACTATTAAATGTGAAAGTATAAATGAAAACTCCTTATCTCATTCAGTTTAAAGCATAGGTCTGGTGACTTGCAAGCCTAAACAACCAATGAATTGTGCATGAAGTCAGATATATAGTAATGTATTACATAGAAAAAGAGACTTTAAGAAGAAAACTTGGGCTGATTTAGGAAGTATGCTTAGTTGATTTCTTCCCTAGAGTGAATTACAAAGATCAAAAGCTTTGTGAAGTCTGTCTTAACACAGTACAATATGCATGCTCTACATAAGAGTTGGACATCAAGCTTTGACATCAAACACCCACTTTGAATGTTATCACCAGTGTTGTAGGGAGCTACTTTGAAAGCATAGCTTTGCAAACTACCCATTACTTCACAATGGAAGAAGCTGAACTCCAGCAACTACCTAGTAGAGCATGCAAACTGTCAAATTAGTAATGGAGTACATAGCTGGTAGAAGAAGAAGATACAGGGAAATGCACAATCATTCCTCTTATATCACTCTCACATCACCAGAACGGCACAATAAAGGATGTACTTCCTGTGCCAGCTCAAGAAGTTCGACCTGCCCCAGGAGCTGCTGATACAGTTCTACAGAGGAATCATCGAGTCTGTTCTCTGCACCTTCATCACTGTCTGGTTTGGCTCAGCAACCAAACAGGACAGGAACAGACTTCAGTGAACAGTCAGGACGGTGCTAGAGGTCATTGTGCACCAAGACAACCAGGCACGGGGACAGTTTCTTCCCCCGGGCAGTCACACTGATAAGCAGTTAAGCCATGACTGTATAACAGAACGACAACCCTCAGTGCAACACCTGTAAATATACCTTTGTATATAACTATCTGAAAAACTGCACCTAAACTGCATGTATATCTTTTAATTTTCTCAGCCTGATCTTATTTACTTGCTACTTTACAGAAGAACATTGTACCTACACACTGAGAGCCACTGTACCAGAGTCAAATTCCTCATGTGTCCAACACACCGGGCCAGTAAAGCTGATTCTGATTCTGAAATATTTGCTTGTCCTGACATCAGTCAGTCAGGTTTCCATCCTGCTCTTTAAAGGGGATGAAAGTAGCTGGTTTGATTGGTCAGAAGTAAAGCCAGCCCTGACTCCACCTGCTCACCATGTATTCCTCCCTCTAATAAATGTATTCCTCTTTGCTGTTACACAGTGTGTCTGATAATTCCTGGCTGTGCACATAAGTGCACTGTGCCTATGGTCACTAAAATTGCAAAACACTGTTGAACATGCCCATATTCACCTTCCATCTAGAATTTTGACCAGAGTTTAGTGCTGTGCCCCACTGCAGAAAGTAGAAAGTATGCATCCCTTGAGTTTGTCTGAGATTATCACTGTCAGCCCTTAAAGATAGAAGTTCCTAAATCTCATTGTCTCTCCAGTTAGACGTTTTTGTTTCCATTGTACAGTAACTTATTCTTTTTTTCACCATCACATGTTTGTATTCTTCTGGTTTCACCACAGTCACATGACAGAGCATCGCCCACTAGTTTGGTCTGAATTCTATGGACTATAAGCTGCTGTATCCACATACGCTGACTATGTACTAGGGATCTGGCTGGGTAACTTCTGTTCCCATCTGGCCCAGCTGACTCTAACGTTTGTGTTAGCACATACAGCTCCTCAGGGGAAATGTATCGATAATTTCAGGATGTAGTGCATGTCTGAAAATGGCATAACAAATGCATGTAGACTTCAGAACAAACCTGCTCACTAACACAACCCACAGCTCTAAATGATCAGTCAGTTCAAGTTGAGGAATACAGATCTGGGGGTTTACGTTGACAACACATTGGAATAGATCTATCACACAGCTTTTACCTACCACAAATGTCAGCAGTGTGTAATGGCTAAACTTTAAGATTTCTTTTTTACTTTCATGACATTCTGCATCCTCTGCTGGTTATATTATAAGATAAACATGCATCTTAAAAATCAAACCTAGTGGTTTTTCACAGTGAATTAGTTCAGTTGGACAATTGTGTGTACATATACCTCTAAATCAAACAACATCGTTAGTGCACCACCAAGCCTTACCAAGTCAACCCACATATGCAGTACATGTCAGCGTCGGGAAAAATACAGCAATCCATATGAAGCAATATGTGATATGCATTCTGCATACATGCTATAATGTGTGTATGAGCCATCATATACATATATGGCATCATAAACTGTATGGTTGCCAGGTCTAATTTCATTCTTCTTCTCTGCTGTCTGCCTCTCTCTCTGTCTGTCTGTCTGTCTGTCTGTTTCTTTCTCTCCATTAGTGAAGGTGTCACCTCAGGTCGATATTTAGCGGTGTGACAAATTGTGACACCCACTTCTCTGTAAACATTCAATCATAGACCTTATGACTCTCAGCCTACCTCTGACCTCAGGTAGACTCTGTGTGTGTGTGTGTGTGTGTTTGAGTCTTTGTCTACATGGCAGACTGAGTGATTATGCTGTCAATAAATGTGTTTATTTGCCAGGGACAGATTTGAGCTTTTCTTGGTTTTGAAATGATGTTTTGAAGCACTTTGTTGCAAGGCGGAGTGCAGACAAGCGCTATAATCAGATAGCTGTCGGGAGAACAACATGTAGTCAAAATAATGAGCAGAAATCACAGGGTAAAAACCCTCAACACAGAATCAATACTGACTTATGGAAACTATGACAGAAGCAGAGCGATGAAGGCCTTCTGCCAATTCCAAAAGCACTTCACTCATTTTCTCAGTGGACACTGTTTGGCCTCTACAGCCACAGAAACATAATTATGAGGGAGTGAATAAGGGACTGAGTGAGTGAGTGTGTAGGAGGCTCCTCTAGTTACATACAATATGTTTCAGTAGAAGCCACAGATAAGAACAGAAGGTAAATAAACCCGTATTTAGTAATATGGAATGTCTTTAATCATTAGCTTATCTACTTCTTGTTACCTCAGCTTTTGCTGTGAGGATGACATGCAGAGTGTGAATTACACCATGCATTTTGGGGGGGTCTGCTTTCGACTGGGGGTGGGAAGTGAATACCTTTGCAGTGAATGCTTCAAAGCTGCTGTGTGCTCCAGCCGACACCAAATGCACCAAATCCATTTATACCATTTACATCCCTTTACGGCAAACAAAATATCACCATGAAAACAGTGAAAGCAGATCAAAAGCTAATCGTAAATAATAATGTCCCATTCAGTGATATTACACACTATTGACAGTGTGCTGCTGTGACTTCCTCATACAATTGAGTTTCACAAAGACATACCTTTGCTACTACAAAGGGGATATATGTTGTTTTTTATTTTTGTATTTTATGATTTGATTTTGATGTTTTGATCTCAACAAAAGCATTTGCAGGTGGCAATAAAGTGGCTGAGGTATGCATCTTTAACAAAAAACCCCTTGAGCAACACTTGATGACAGCGGGGAGGAAAAACTCCCTTTAGTCTTAAATCTAATCTTAAAGGTAGAGAGGGTGTTTGCCTCCCAAACTGAGACTGGGAGTTGGTTCCACAGCAGAGGAGCATGATAGATAAAGGCTCTGCCTCCCATTCTACTTCTGTGGACTCTAGGAACCACAAGTGAACCTGCACTCTGAGAGCCAAGTGCTCTGTTGGGATGATAAGGCTCTATGAGGTCTTTAAGATA
>NW_018128212.1:134516-138206 GCF_001952655.1 Monopterus albus
TAGTCCAGCCTGGAAGTAACAAATGCATGGACCAGTTTTTCACTTTGAGAGAGGATGTTTTGGTGATATGGTGCAGGTAAAAGAAGGCGGTTCTAGAGACTTAGTTTATATGTGATCTCAGAATCAGCATCAGAATTAAAATCAGCTTTATTCTGTGTGATCTAAAGGACATATCCTGACATATATGGCTTGATAACATGCTTCGAAGGTTGTCAGGCCCAATTATAATTTGGGTTTTGTCAGAATTTTTAAGTAAGATATTACAGGACATCCAGGCCTTTATGTCTTTAAGATACGCTTGAAGTTTGACCAACTGATCTGATTCATCTGGGATCATAAATAAATATAACTGAGTGTCATCTGTGTAGCAATGGAAATTTACATTGTGTTTCCTGATAATATTGCCTAAGGGGAGGTGACCATGGGGAGGCGACTGTGGTGTGGTGGGTAGAGCAGTTGTCTCCCACCCAGATGGTTTAAGGTTCAAATCTCGGTGCCGGTGGTCCACGGGTTGAAGTGTCCTTGGGCAAAACACTGAACTTCCCCGTTCCACCGATGATTAAAGCCATTGGTTGAGGTGGCACTGCAGATGGCTGCCATTGGTTCTGTACTGGAAAGAAATTCCTTGTGTGTAACATACTTGGCCAATAAAAGTGATTATCCTTATCCTAAATAAATGGAACATTTATAAAAGCATGTATAAAATGAATAGAACTGGACCTAACACAAAGCCCTGTGGAAAGCCGTGACTAACTTCAGTCCACGTGGGAGATTCACCACTAACAGGAACAAACTGGAATCTTTCTGATAAGATTTTAACCAACTTAGTGCAATTCCTTTAATCCCAATATTATGTACTAGTCTCTGCAGTAAGATGCTGTGATCAATGGCAAAAGCAGCACTAAGAGGACCAGTATAGAGATGGGTCCTTTGTTTGAGGCTAGGAGGAGATCATTGGTGACTTTCACCAGTGCAGTTTCTGTACTATGATGGACTCTAAAACCTGACTGAAAATCCTTACAAATCATTCCTATGCAGGTGCTCACATAACTGCTTTGCTGCAGCTTTTTCAAGGGTTTTAGAGACAAAGGGTTGGTTCCTAGAGTCCACAAAAGCAGAATGGGAGGCAGAGCCTTTAGCTATCAAGCGCCTCTCCTATGAAACAAGCTCCCAGTTTCAGTTTGGGTATAGTTAGGGCTGGCTCAGGTGACCCTGAGCCTTCCCTTATTTATGCTGCTCTAGGCCTAGACTGCTGGGGGGCCCCATGATGCTCTGAGTTTCTCTCCTCTCCATGCATCTATATACCACCACTGACAACACTTTCTGTTTTTCCTGTTTAGGGAAATTTGGTGTTTTATACTAGATGCCCTTCTTGACGCAACCCCGATTCGAACCCGGGGCACAGTGGCGAAAGCGCTGCGCCTTAACCACTAGCCACTACCTGTCACTAACTGTGTGTCTCCTCTCTCCCGTAGTGTGTCCTCTCTCTCTCCCTGTACTTTTCTGCAGGTTGCTCTGGCTCTGGAGCTCTACATTTCTGGTAAGCAGTCACCGGCCACATCAACCTGACCAGTGTTCGATTTTTTGTTGTATCCTGTTGTTTTTCTTCTTTTCTTTCTCCTCTATCCACTCACCCCAACCGGTCGAGGCAGAAGGCTGCCCACCAAGAGGTTTCTCTTGGGAGTTTTTCCTCCCTGCTCTCACCAAGTGCTGCTCAGTAGGGATTTGTTGGGTTTTCCCTCTGTAATAATAGTGATAATAGTAAGGTCTAGACCTTACTTTGTAAAGTGTCCTGAGACGACTTTTGTTGTGATATAATTAGCTAGGACACCTGGGTCAAGAGTAGGCTTTTTGAGTAGAGGTTTAATTACTGCAAGTTTAAAAGCCTGTGGAACATAACCTGTTAATAGAGAGAGGTTAATCAGATCTAGTATGGATGTGTTGATTAGGGGAAAGACGTCTTTGAGCAGCCTTGTCGGGATGGGGTCCAGGAGACCTGTTGATGATTTAGATGAAGCAATTGTTGAGGTCAACTCAGAGAGATCTTTGGGAGAGAAGTAGTCCAAGTATAAATGAGGTCTCACAGATGTTTGTAAAAACATTGTACTTTATGACACATCTGTGAGAGTTCTGGGAAAGATCTGATGAATTTTTTCTCTAATAGTTGTGATTTTATTTGTAAAGAAATTCATGAAGTCATTGCTGTTGAGCTCTAAGGGAATGTTAAGCTCAACAGCACTGTGGCTCTTAGTCAGCCTGGCTACAGTGCTGAAAAGAAACCTGGGGTTGTTCTTATTTTCCTCTATCAGTGATGAATAAAATGCGGTTCTGGCACTATGAAGGGCTTTCTTATATGTTATTAAACTATCTTTCCAGGCTATGAAAAACTCTTCTGACTTAGTGGAGTGCCACCTCCTTTCCAGTTTTTGTGATGCCTGCTTTAGGGAGCGGAGCTGCGAGCTGTACCATGAGGCTAGCCTCCTCTGTATCACTGCCTTCCTTTTCAGAAGGGCAACAGTATCAAGTGTCGCACACACATTATCAACAAGATTATACACTTGTGTGGGAGTAAACTGAAGGTGCCCCCTCCCTCACTGTGTTGGCAAATGGCACTGAAGAAAATGAAAGAAAGAAAGTAAATAAAGATGGCATTATTTCCTTAAACTTGGTAACAGCATTGCCAGATAGACATCTGCTGTAGTGGAATTGTTTCCCACATAGAGTATAATCCATTAATGGAAATTCAAAAGTTATTAGAAAATGGTCAGACAGAAGAGGGTTATGAGGAAAAACTATTAAGTGTTCAGTTTCGATGCCATATGTCAGAACAAGATCAAGAGTGTGATTAAAACAGTGAGTGGGTTTATTTACAGTTGGAGAGAAGCCAACTGAGTCCAACAATGAACAGAATGCATTGTTGAGGCTGTCATTGTCAGCATCTACATGAATATTAAAGTCGCCTACTATGATTATTTTATCTGTACTAAGCACTAAATCAGACAGAAAGTCTGAGAATTCACTTAAAAACTCTGAATAAGGAGCAGGTGGACGGTATACAATAACAAACAGAACAGGCTTTTGAGTTTTCCAGTTTGGGTGTGAGAGACTCAGGGTGAGACTTTCAAATGAGTTATAACTATGTTTAGGTCTAGGGTTGATTAATAGGCTTGAGTCAAAGATCGCTGCCACGCCACCACCTCGGCCTGTGTGAGGATCGCTGCCACACCTCTACCTTGGCCTGTGTTTCGAGGGATGTGACAGTTACTGTGACCAGGTGGAGTGGATTAATTTAGGCTGACATATTCTTCCTGCTGTAACCACGTTTAAGTCAGATAGTAAATCAATGTGATGTTCACTTATCAAATCATTCACTATTTTGTTCTATAAAAGGAGTAGTCTTAATTTTAATTACATTTTTATGAATAACTCCTCTTGAGTTGATTTTGATTTATATGATTTAGGCAGTCTGGGGGTAGACACAGTGTCTATGGGGTACTGGGACCTTTCGGGCTGTGTAGCAGCTGCAAAGAGACGCAGAGAGGCGTGTAAGACTGCAACTCAGCTGATGTCCAGATAAAACTAGGAATCAGTGAGCTTAATCCGTGAACAATCTGGTATGAAGCACAACACAGTGCAGGTACAGTAAACAGGAAATGAATCCACTTATCACAGGAATAGGAAACTCTAGTA
>NW_018128212.1:138403-142859 GCF_001952655.1 Monopterus albus
ACAGCTTTGGAGGTGAAAATGAGAGCATATGGTACCAGTTCGCACTCATACACACTCTCATAGACAGTACACATATTGCAGGCCTGCTATTCCTTGCATGACCAGGAGGTGATAGTATATATCCAGCAGCCAACCCTCTTTTTTGGACCTTTCTTTTTATGTCCACAGCTTTGATCTAAAATAAAATTAACTGTTGATCTATTATTTTTTCTTTCTTTCTTTCTTTCTTTGGGTACAATGGCCCCTGTCTTCTTTGCTCAGTCTCTTCTGGGAGCTGTGGGGGTAAATATTCACCTTGGTTACTGAAGCGGACAAATGATAACTTTTAAAGCTGTGAGGTGTGAGTGTATGTGCTTGTGTGTGTGGCAACAGCTTCATAAAGTGCAAATTCCATTTTTGTAGTGATGGTCTGGAGGAAATATTGTTTACACTTCATTAGCGCTGTCTGAGTGAGTGTGTGTAATTGTATTTGGGTTTTATACCATGGGAGTGAGGACATTTTGGGAAAGTGAGGACATTTTGGCCAGCCCTCACTTTTTCAAAGGGCTGTTTGAAGGTGATCACTTGGGTTTATGGGTTATGGTTAGAATTGGGTTTAGGGACAGGGATGAGGTTAGGAACTTAGTTGTGATGGTTTAAGGTTAGGCTAGGTAATGTATCATGTTAATGAGTGTCATCTCCATGCTCTATTGTTCACAAAGTATAGTCCAGCCTGCAGCTTCAAAACATCCTTTCACAGTTTCATTGGCTTCCTGTAACCATATCCTCACAGGTAGTGTAAGGTCATGCATGTTTGCTTAAAGTAAATCCAAAGTTTTATTTTCCGTGGTTGATCAGCTGAACAAACTGATAGAAAGTCGGTAGTGCTGCAAAAAGAGATATGAAAAAGGAATATGCATTAGGAAAATAAATATAAAGTACTTATAAATATAGAAATATATATGCAAACAGTTTAGATGGAGTTTTTCAAGTAGATATATGCAAAAGTATATTCCAAGGTATTGCACTGAGAGTTGTCATTCTGTTATTGTTATGGTTTGGACCTGCTTCCTGACATCATGCTTTCAATTTGGCTGTTTTTTTTTTCTCCTGTTCCCCAAACTCCGTGTTGCCAGTGTACTGCAGAGGGTCAACTAGTGATGGCCATACGAGGCCCCATGAAGCTTTGAACCCTTTTGGACCATTGTATCGAAAATTGGTTCACTACTCGAAGCTTCATTCATTGAGCACGTGGGTGACATATGTACAACATCAGTGGTTGTTGTACAGCCTTGCAAAGGTGACGCACCTTGTGTGTGCACCGTGAGTTTTGTTGTAATGTGGACATTACTTAAAGCTGAAATCTAACTTCATTTTACATGTGTCTGTTTTTCTTCCTTGCCTTATAAAGTATCTGAAATGAAATGTTGACTACCTAAGTAATCCTCCTTCCCCAAGAACTCTTAAGAATATGAAATGGATTTATAATCATTCATCCTAAATTACACACTGGCCAGAGCAAATATTTACAGGGTTCAATGAGGCTGTGGATGTAATTATGTTCTAACAGGTATGGGTACTGGGATTTGTGCATTGTCCAGTAACCTAAGGGGTTTTGTGATCTGTCCAGAGGAGGAGCAGGCAGATATCGTTGAACCTCCACAATGGCATCTGCAGTAGCATTCTGAGATTTTCTGGCATCTTTGTCAAGAAGCTTCCATAGGTCAATGCCTGAAAATAAAACATTAGAGGACATTGATAAAGCATAGAATTAAATTTTAAATACAAACTAACAAGTGAGGAGAGTGTGCAGAGAAGATGGAAGGAGTATTTTGATGAACTGATGAATGAGGAAAATGAGAGGGAAAGAAGGGGGAAGAGGTGAATACTGTAAAGCAGGAAGTAGCAAAGATTAGGAAGGATGAGGTGAGGAAGGCTCTGAGGAGAATGAAGAGCGGAAAGGCTGTTGGCCCAGATGACATACCTGTAGAGGTGTGGAAGTGTCTAGGAGAGACAGCAGTGGAGTTTCTATCTAGTTTGTTCAACAGGATTTTAGAGAGTGAGAAGATGCCTGAGGAATGGAGGAGAAGTGTACTAGTGCCGATCTTTAAGAACAAGGGTGATGTGCAGAGTTGTAGCAACTACAGAGGTATAAAGTTGATGAGCCACACAATGAAGCTATGGGAAAGAGCAGTGGAAGCTAGGCTAAGAAAGGAAGTGGATATCTGTGAGCAGCAGTATGGCTTCATGCCCAGAAAGAGCACTACTGATGCAATTTTTGTTCTGAGAATGTTAATGGAGAAGTATAGAGATGGTCGGAAGGAGCTGCATTGTGTCTTTGTGGATTTAGAGAAAGCGTACGACAGAGTGCAGAGAGAGGAGCTATGGTACTGTATGAGGATGTCAGGAGTGGCAGAGAAGTACGTCAGAGTAGTTCAGAATATGTATGAAAGGAGTACGACAGTTGTGAGATGTGCTGTAGGTCAGACAGAGGAGTTTAAAGTGTGTCTGATATTATGCACATTGGGATCTCACCTGCTCAGACCTGACAGAATGAGCCAGCCAAACATGGTCCCAGCAGACCCAGCCAGGGAGAGCACAACCCTGCTTAAGGTCCTCATGAACCTATGTGTCCAGATTGACACCACCACCATCTGGCTAGCTGTTATCAAATGGAGAAGCTTGTTTGGAGCTGCCCCTGGCTAGAGGACCACCCCAATATGGCAAGGATGCTCTCACAAATAGACTTTCTATGGGCTAAGCAGGAGGCCTATTTAGAGTCACGTTTGCTCCTTTTTTGCCATGGTCAAAGAGCAAGACCGGCTCAAGAGATGCTGCTTTTCAGCTTCCTCGTCCATGGCTGTGACCACCCTGAGCCAAAAGGAGGCTGAAGAGATCCAGGCTCAGTTAAAGACGCAAATGGGGCACCCCCTGTCTCTTCCCACAAACCCGCAGGGCTCCTGCTCCTCCATTAGGCTGGGAGAGTTGTCACTCACCTCGGAACCTGGCCTGGTTCTATCTGCTCCAGATGCTGAGCCTTCAACCTTTCTGGGAACTTGGTTGGCCGTCTGCCCTGGAGGGCCCAGGAGAAGGACAGGCATAGAGAAGGGTTGTCCACATCCAATCTACAAGCCTCAGCCCCAGCCTGTCTTCGAGCTCTGTTTCTTTTGGACTCTGTCTTGGACTGCCTGCTCAGACTATACAGTTACACTGTACAGTCATGGTTAACTGTTAATCGGTGTGACGGCCCAGAGGAAAGAAACTGTCCTTGTGTCTGGTTGTTTTGGTGTACAGTGAACTGTAGCACTGTCCAGAGGAGAGAAGTTCAAACAGTTTGTGTCCAGGGTGTGAGGGGTCTGCAGAAATCTTCTCTGCCCTCCTTTTGACCTGTGACATGTACAGGTCCTCCATGGAGGGCAGGCTGGCACTGATGATTTTTTTCTGCA
Organism: Monopterus albus; assembly: GCF_001952655.1. Lineage (NCBI taxonomy): Eukaryota > Metazoa > Chordata > Actinopteri > Synbranchiformes > Synbranchidae > Monopterus > Monopterus albus. Next base: position 141,829 of record NW_018128212.1, read on the forward strand.
GTCCTGAATGTCTGCTGGAGTCTGTTCTTATCTTGTTTGGTTGCTGAGACAGACAGATAATAGCTCATTTTATTACTAGGGCGTAATCTCCATGGGGCGGGTCTCATCCAAATGGTAAAAAACTGAAATCCGCCCTCCAAATATTTGCTATAACAAGTAATCGAATGCCTCCTAAAGTTATAGGAAAATAGATACTTTCCAATCAAGTGTTAAACTGACTCCAGAACACACTGAATGTTCACTGTTCCTGTCTTGCTCCATGTTCTTTAGGTGCCATTTCAGAAAACACACTCTTGGTTGTAAGTCTAGACTTAGGAATGGCAAGCTCAGTTGCCAAGTCAGCATATAATTAGTAACTTTGTGGAATGGATTTGATTCCAACTCTGTTTCCTTTGATCTTTGTCAAAGTATCGGATGTGCTTTCCATAGCTTCCAGCTGCAGCATATTCTTGCAACCTACCTGTGTTTGCTTTTGGACCTTTCTCACTTACTTCCCTCATTTTCATTCATAATTTATTGCTTGTGTCTTGACATCTGACTTTGATTTCTCTTCAGGGTTATCCTTGCGTGATTTTGTTGCATGGGGGGTACTGCGCAAAATCACACACACACCCATATAGCCTACAGTGGGTACGGAAAGTATTCAGACCCCCATAAATTTTTCACTCTTTGTTATATTGCAGCCATATGCTAAAATCATTTAAGTTCATTTTTTTCCTCATTAATGTACACACAGCACCCCATATTGACAGAAAAACACAGAATTTTTGACATTTTTGCAGATTTATTAAAAAAGAAAAACTGAAATATCACATGGTCATAAGTATTCAGACCCTTTGCTCAGTATTTAGTAGAAGCACCCTTTGGAGCTAATACAGCCATGAGTCTTTTTAGGAATGATGCAACAAGTTTTTCACACCTGCATTTGGGGATCCTCTGCCATTCCTCCTTGCAGATCCTCTCCAGTTCTGTCAGGTTGGATGGTAAACATTGGTTGACATTTTCAGGTCTCTCCAGAGATGCTCAATGGG
>NW_018128212.1:143732-157207 GCF_001952655.1 Monopterus albus
AATCAGTATAATCAAACACAGCTGGACTCAAATGAAGGAGTAGAACCATCTCAGGGATGATCAGATGAAATGGACAGAGCCTAAGTTAAATATATGAGTGTCACAGCAAAGGGTCTGAATACTTATGACCATGTGATATTTCAGTTTTTCTTTTTTAATAAATCTGCAAAAATGTCAAAAATTCTGTGTTTTTCTGTCAATATGGGGTGCTGTGTGTACATTAATGAGGAAAAAAATGAACTTAAATGAGTTTAGCATATGGCTGCAATATAACAAAGAGTGAAAAATTTAAGGGGGTCTGAATACTTTCTGTACCCACTGTATATGGGTTATTCCACAAAATGGCAGAAATGCTCCTTAAAGTTGGCATGATAATCACACTTATACTGCTTATGTGCTTGCAATGATAAAACAATAGTTTAAACATCTAATGTTCAATGTTATTAGTAGCAAATAATTTAAAATGCCAAGTTCAAGAAAAAGTCTTGTCACTTGGATCACCAGCCTTCAGGGACCTGGAGCCATATAGCCCTACTTTTTATTTACAGTTTTCTTTCATTAATTACTTCAGGCTAATTCACATTTACATTAATATTACATAGGCTCTATTAAATACAATAATGAAATAAAAATAGCTAGTTATAATTAATAATATCAGAGACATCAGTCACCCAAAGTAGGCCTATGCTTTAAGCCCTACTTGTTGTGGAAGTTTAGAAGATTGTCAGGGTTGTGCTCTGCTCCCTGCCTCTCTCCCTGTTTCTCTCTCTCTCCCTCTCTCCCCGCACACAAAGGTTCAAGGTTCAAAATGTTTATTTGTCATATGCACAGTTAGGAAACGTGTTTCCCTGTATAATGAAATTCTTACTTTGCCGTCCACATGAATGCCACAAAATACAAATGAAATATAAATAAGTAAGACAAAATCTAAGGCACTTTAAGCAGCAAATGCAGCAATCTAATAAAAAATATATAAGAATATGTAGTGCCCCCTACCCCCTTTACCATTTGGAATGTAAGGGACTGTACCAGGTTCAACGAAAGTGCCTATGAGCTTGTGTAATAAGGCCCCTCTGGTGTCACTGACCCAACCGTTTATAGACTCCTTACTGCACTGTGGAGTAACAGGTGTAATGTTTCCCTAGTCTCCACTTGTTCGATAACTATGCCAGAGTAAACTCAGACACTAGGTATAACCTGCCAACACAAAACATTTAATTTAAAAGATTAAAGGAAAAATAAAAGAAAGGAAAGGAAATGCAGGATATATAGAAGTCTGACTATATCCCCAATCACAGTGGTTACCCTCTACTGTCTGTATCAAAACCCATGAAATATACAAATCCACACTTCACCTCAATTGAGTACATATACCAACACCTTCTTCACATAACATACATTGAACATATTATGAATACAACTCTCTGTACTAAAAGTTACTTCACATAAACATACCGATGAACAGATTATGAACACAACTCTCGGTACTAAAAGTTACCGTGGGCCCACATATACCATAACCCAACACTGACACTCCCACTGCACTTACTCCTGCTTCGCTGTCTGCCTTCACCCACCAGCAGCTCTTCTCGTCGGCACCATCCCATCTGGGTCAGTCTTCCTACAGCTACCGTCTCTCTCATCGCTCAACTCAGCCATCACTATCCTCCTCCAGTAACTCCTCTTCCTCGTACCACTCCACCGGGTCAGCCTGTCTCCACATGCTCCCCTGCAAACTGGATTGTCCTTTCTGACTGAACCATTACCACCATCAGTTTTCCCCTGTTTTTGGTGCATTAATAAATCATTCTTTATTTATCTAAACTGTCACACTGCATTCTGGGTCCTTCTTACCTCTCTCTCGCCCCCTGGCCTGAGAGAAAACGTTATTGAAAAGTCACGGGATGGATACAAAAAAATTCCAAGGCACTGTCCAGCCACAACTTCTCTATTGGATTGAGGTGTGGGCTTTGACTTGGCCACTCCAGAACCTTGTTGCCTTTAAACCATTTCTGTGTAGCTTTCACTGTATGTTTTGGCCCATTGTCTTGCTGGAAAATAAATCTTCTCCCAAGCCGTAGTTCTTGCAGACTGAATAAGTTTGTCCTCAAGGATTTTCCTATATTTAGCCACATTCATTTTACCCTCTACCCTTACAAGCTTTCCAGGACAAGTTTTCATCAACAATGTAAATATTGGTCTGAGTTTTCATGTACCAGTTGGACATCAGTTCAGACTTTGTTTCTTCTTTTTTGAGTTTGTATGAGCTTCAGCTCCACTTGAATACACACACACTTACAATTAATATAGTGTATGCTTCAACACACACACACGTGGAATTAATTTGCTGCATGCCTGAATACATACACATGCCCCAAACTTCTGCTTCAGTACACACACTGACACATTCATGACACTGAGTCTGTTGAACACACTCATGGCAGCACACACAAAAAGAGAAGCATACACACAGACAGTATACACACATATTAATACACAGTGATATTACTATGAAGTAACACAGCTGACAATAATATGTGTGTATATTAGTCTATGGTTGTACATAAATAAGTTGTAATAAGTTGTACACAAAACTGTGTTTATGTAAACTCTTGCTTAAGTTAAATCATATATAAAATATGTAGTGTGTATTTTGTCTGTGAAAATACACTGTATTAAATAGAATACTGAACTAAAAAATAGCTAATTATCATTGATAAAGTCGGTTCAAATCAGGGTTGCGTCAGGAAAGGCATCCGGCGTAAAACACATGCCAAATGTCAACAGGCAAGTCGTCAGTGTAACAATTCGCTGTGGCGACCCCTAAAATGGGAAAAGCCGAAAGTGACTTTCTAATATCAAAGTAATCAGTCACCCAAAACAGGCCTATGCATTAAGCCCTACTTTTTGTGGATTTGTAAGTTTAAAAGGCGGCTGATATGAAGTTTTAGGTATGTAAGAAGGAATATTCTGCATATCACCCAGATTCCACAGTTTGTAGAATCAACTATATTTGCACATTTAGGTTGTGGATTAATGGTTGTAATTAATTCACGTCACTACATGTCATTTAGCAGCACCATGACCAGTAAGCTTGTTTGGAAGATGGAAGTGCCTATGGAAATACTTTGCAGTCTGTGAAGGAAAAGAAAGGGATAAAGAAAAAAATATCATTATTAATGATAAGAATACTACTAATAAAATCAGTTTGTTACATTTTTAGAGGTTGGTGGGAATGTGCATGGCCTCAGCCCCAGGTGCTTGATTCAAGTTGATATATACAGTCACAAGAAAAAGCGCTGTTTGCAGTTTCCTGGATTTCTGCATAAATTGGTAATGAAATGTGATCTGATCTTCAGACAGCATATCAAGGAGTTCAACACCTCCCATGAACTTGTTATATGTTTCAACAATGACTGGTCTGGGAACCATTATGCCAGTTTTGGATTTGTGATCCCAGCGTTTCACATTTCCCACAGGTTCAATGCCAACAAAAGAGGAAATCAGGTTCACTGCTTGTTGTTGTACCATCTTACAATGATGCTGTTGTCCTGGTTCACTCTGAGGTCCACTGACCCTTTTCCATTTTTCTTCCATTCCTTTTCATCCATCATGGTACAGTCTTTCCCCCTGTTCATCTGGATCGTGCCAATGTATTGGATTCCTCTCTCTTTTAGGTGTTGCACCAGGGGAACTGATGTAAAATAGTTGTCTGCAAAGACCTTGTGATTTTTTCCTGCTGGAAGTGTTGATGTCATTTTCAGTACAACTTCTGTAACACCAACTTCAAACTTTTCTCTGACTGGATTTTCTGCACCTTGACAAACATAAAGTCATAAAGAAAACCACTTTGTCCAGCACATCCCCACATTTTGAAACCCCATTTGTGAGGTTTTGCAGGCATGTAGACACGTAGATGAGATTTTTCCTTGAATGGAACCATCATTTCATGGTATTCTTCAGGAGGTATGCAGAGAAACTGTGGTTCAGTGGGTAGAGCAGTCATCTCCCAACCAGAGGTGCCTACAGTCCACATATGAAGTGTCCTTGGGCAAGATACTAAATCCCAAAGTTGCCCCTGATGGTTTGAGCCATTGGTGGGAATTGGCGCCACAGATGGCTGCCTCAGTTCTGTACTGGAAACAAATTCCTTGTGTGTAACATGCTTGGCCAAATAAAGTGATTATCCTTTAACTAGGGACTGGAGAAATAATGGTTTTAGCTCAATAATATATAACTGAATACTTTCGCAAGGCACTGTATTTCACTGCACACTATACATTGTTATCACATATAATTAGACCCACTGTCATAGTTTAAACGTTTGTGATCATTAATTTCAATCATTTTGGATAAATGATGACTTTTAGATGATGTTGCTATCATTAGATAATTTACAGTTTCCCATAGACTATAAGGCTATATATAAAATGATAGAATATTAGGGCCACAGAGGGAAAAAAAAGAAAATTCACAGACTTAGATAATGAAGTCTTTAATAATATTGTAACCCGTTGTTTTAGAGGAGGACAGTTGTTAAAATGACAGCTGTGGGGCATTTCGTGGAATTGTTCTTCAGTATGGTTCCACAATCAAGGACATACTTAATCTTTTGGCACATCAGCATCACATTGTCATATGTATCAGGACTGTAAAAAGAATATGCATCTTTTAGGGAAAAAAGAACCAGCCTCATAAATGTATGACTTTTTCCTTCTTCCTTAGTGTGGCCTTAATACTCTGTCATATAAAATACACATTCCATATAAATATAAAAACACAAAGTGTAACATTATGTTCCTTTATTGAATAAGGATAAAACAAAGCAGGTAAACCATCAGCTCCTTTCGAAACTGAAGTCACACAGTGACTCTACAAGATGGAAAGCACAAAATCAAAGCATATTATACAACAAAAGGATAAATACACATTCAAAAGGTCTGTATATAACACACCCCGCATGTCTGCACACTGAAATAAATGCAGGACAAATCCATACAAATCAACTGAACAGACAAATGAATGGATACAGCACAAACATAAGAGGCCAAATCAATAATATATATATATTGAACACAAAAAAACCCAAATTCCTCTGCCACCGCAGGACATATTTAACCAAAATTGAAAGCACATATACTAACTAAAATAATTCAACACATATTGGTCCCTCAGCAGCCGACCACTGTCGTCATCACAGCTTTAGTGCAACCGGATCACGGATAAATTGCGCCAGGATCACCAAGATATCCCGGCTTAATCCCTTATCCTAGTTTTGTGCAATAGGCCCCTGGTATGGGATGCCATTTCTGTGCAATATATACATCTGTGTTTACATCAATGCAAAGAGGCAACAAGTAAAAGCACAGTACAAGCCGATGGGAATGTAATTACTGGTGGATCTCGGTGCCATGGCCATCAAAATTTTTACCTGATTTCATGCCATTCCCTTCAAAAGTTGTTGAAACCTTTTCAGTAGTGGACCAACTGGCCAACACTGCCATCTCAAGAGCCGTGATGCTGGCCTGGCTGAAAAACCTGGGTTGCTTATTAAGTCTCTTATATGATCGTTCGACCGGAACAACTTGAGGTCGAGCGGAGCATTACCCAAAGTACGTGACTTAACTACTGTAGCGTGCATACCCTGTAACAGCCCTATAGGCCGGGTATGTATCAGACTTTTTGTGTTTTCCACGCTGACAGTCTCTGTGCTGTGGATCTCACGATATACGTAGGTTATATGTTTTTGTACTGTACGGTCCATGCTGACAGTGCCTGTCCTGTGGACCTCCTTGTGTGTTTTTTTTTTGTTCATGAGGTTAGCCAGACGTTACTTGTTTTATCCCAGTTGACAGTTCCTGTGCTGTGGAAATCCGTTTTGTTCGCCTGTCCCCCTTGGTTAGCCTGTCTTTTCACCTGTCCGTTCTCCTCCTCCTGCTCTCCTGATTCCTGCCGTCTGTTTACCTGGTTGTCCTGGTCTCCTCCGCCATCTCTGCCCTACTATGTTTATATATGTACATGACCCTTATTATGTTACTTTGTGTTGTGTTCCAGTAAACCACCTTTTTTAATAGCACCTGGGTCGGCATACTTGAGTCCTGCCTCAGTTCTCCCTCACCCTCCTGGTGAGGGGACCTCAACCATAACATTTACTGACTTGCCTTCTTTTTGTACACTGTATAGGTTTGTTTGCTCTGCAGTTTCCTGTAGCATTTCATCAGTGACAAACTGTTTGAAATATATATATGGTGTCCAGTCACACCTGTCCTCTGTGCCTTCCTCAACACACGCAATGAAATCGACAGATGATATTATATTTTTCTCCATCTATGTTCTTTCCTTTGCATTGCCCTTCACCGAATCCTTTCTGATTGTGTCCTGTGTTAATATTGGGACCTCATCTTGCGTGCTTGTCTGGGCTATACTTTCATCTTAATAGTCTTCCTCATCACTGCTATCTGAACTTCCATCATCATGCATGGTCTGAGAAGTCCATTCCTCCTCATCCTCATTAGCATTTTTCCCAACTGCTCTCTGTCACCTGAATTGCCACCCATTATCGTGTTGTTGACATTTTCATTGTACTTGCTTTTTCTCTCATCTTGCTCTATTCTTTTTGACATCTAAAAATAAATATATAACAAATTGTTCAAAATAGCATAGCGATTATGATTTCAGAAGAAATGTTATTATAAAAATACCCTAAATTTAAAATGGTATCTCAGTCATTAATTAAATGAATTAAATAATCAAAATGTTGAATGGTTATAATCTCCAGGTTGTTGCATGTCCATGGCCTGCGCCTTGTTTTGTGGATATATTTTCCCTCCTGCTGCTGCACTGTGACCAGAGGATGTGGAGAAAAATCCAGGGCCTGAGGTTACTGCATGTCTTGCAATGTTCCTGTACAGGGACTCGCTGTTTCACCTGACCAGGTCTAATCTACATGCAGTGCGTCCAGTGAAGCCCCCCCACGGTGGTGAATGATCAGCTGATCAACGCTGGATTCCCCCTGGAGCACAGTACCTGTTTGTGCTTGAGGCTAGTGTGTCTGCTGCATTTAATGTGTTGCTGGTTAACCAGTGGATTAACGACTCATGGTGTTATTTTTGGTGCTACTCTATCCATTGGAATTAATTTCACTGCTTTGGGACTGTATTTGGTTGTGTAGGGGAAGTCACAGTGACCACCCGTTGGATTTACTGAGCTTGAAGTTTCCACTACTCAGTGGGATGTAAGAGTAAGCTTTAAAAACCCCACACATTTTGCTTGTCTGTAAATGCGTCGTTTCTGTAAAGAATTGTTGTAAGGCTGGAAAAGTTGCTATGTCTGCATTATGCCAGTTAAATAGAGGGTTTCTCAATTGCCCGCTTTGTTTGGCACATATACCGTTGTTTACCTATCTATGGTGGAGAAATCCATATTAATTAATGCCTTTGGGGTTCATTGCTGTCCATTTATGACACAACACCAACAACAGAAGTTGTTTGCATTCACGAACTATCCTCTTGTTTTTAGGAAGAGCCTCTCTGGTTTTATGATTCTGAAATAATTACAGACTATTTGGTGGGTGCCAAGGTAGTATAGAGGTACCAAAGATTTTACCATTAAATGGTCTGGAAACAAGTAAAATGAGCAGCCATAGGGACTTGCATTCAACTTTACATGGCTGTGCAGCAGTTCAAACTAAAATGTGTATGATGAATATGAATAAGTTTAAAATCCTGCTAAAATAATAGGTGCATTGCTGGCAATGAAGCATACCAACACTTTATACTGAAAGCAGCTGCCTGAACACTTCTGGTGATCAGCTGTGTTTTTATCTGACTTAGATTCACTACAACAAACACAGACAGACAGCACCTTGCTGGTTCAGCACTTCAAATCACCGAAGTGTTTCAGAGCACAGTCAAGTGCCACCCGTCATCAATCAACACACATACACACACATAGACACACACTCTCTCTGTTTGGCTTTCTGTGTCACCATCCCAAGAAAGGGAAGCAGGTGGTGGGCAGACAGTCTTGTGTGCTCTGTGTGTGTGTTCTTGAAATTGCTATATAGTGAGGAACCAAAAAAGTATTTTTTACTACAGAATGAGGAAAGTTTTGGAAAGTGAGGACATTTTGGCTGGTCCTCACTTTCTGAAACACCTTTTTGAGGGTTAAGACTTGGTTTTAGGATTTAGGTTAGATTTGGGTTTAGGGTAAAGTTGGGGGAAGGGTTAGGATCAGTCATTTAGTTCAGATGGTTAAGGTTAGGGCCTAGGGAATACATTTTGTCAATGAGTGTCCTCACAAAGATCGAAGTACAAGTATGTGTGTGTGCACAGTTTCCCACTTTAGTGAGTTTCCATGCACTAGTAGTTTGCAGTCATCTGTATTTACAGTATGTGCGTGGTTGAGTTTGATGCAGGGTGCAGCCAGCAGAAGGCAGGGTTAGGTAGCACTAAGTTTAACTGAAAAAAGGTTAGAACCTTGGCTGTCTATAACCTCTTGCAGCCTATGTGAGCTTGTAGATTAGATATAACAGTGCCATAGCTCAGAGAATAAATTAATTAATAAACAGCAAAGGAGGTGGGTGTTTTTATCAGCTATGTGAGGCTTTAAAAATGTCTAGGAGTCCAACAGGAACAAGTTGGACTCTAAGTAGAGAGGTCAAACCTGTTATCCACTTTTTTAAACATACTTTGACCTATGACATTAAACATAAATTGACCTATTATTATCCTGTGGTAAATGAAGAACAAATATAATCTTTCCTCACCAGCTTAGTGGATTTTTCATGTTAAAACAGATTTCACTCCTCTCAACTGTCATCACTTTTTTGAACTGAAGGACAAACATTAGTGGACTGTTTGTCTGTGCCTTATTTTTATTTCCTATGCATTAATAATAAAGAATCATACCTAAATGTGAGATACTTTCCACAGCTGTCAAAATGTTTTATCATAAGCTTTAAAATCTCAAGAAAAGTATACCCTGAAAACGCTGCATCGTGGGTCGCAGCAAGAGGATTCTGTGTCAGCTGTAGATGACTGCAGTGCATTAGCTGAGTAAGTTGGCGCTTTCTTTCTTTTAATTATGCCTTGTGTCACACTCCTATATTGACCTGTGTACATTTAATGCAACCTCTAAAAACAATACCACAATTTCCCATTATTACATTATAAACACAACTGTAATAATAACAGTCTAAACCAGATCATTGTAAATTAATATGGAACTTGCATGCATACATACATACTTATAATGCTAAGGCAATAAATATTTGATAAAGTTTTAAGGTAAAATATTTTCAGAAGTTTTTATTAGCCTAGTGTTTTGGTTCCACCTAGTGGACAAGCAACAACATTCTGATCAAAAAAATTACCTCTGCCAAGGGTGGGGATTATGTCTTTGTCTGCCTTTGTTTATTTGTTTGTTTGTTAACAGTATAACTCAAAAAGTAAGGAACAAATTCTGATGAGACTTTTTTTTTGGAAAACTAAGTTATGGGCCACAAAACAAATCATTAAATTTAAGTGGTGATTCAGGTCATAATTTGGATAAAGGGATTTTTAAAAGATTATTAACCATTGCGAGTGCTGGAAAGGCTGTTGACTGTCTGTGAGCCTCCTTGTGGCCAAAGTGTACAGCTGTGCTGCTGAGCACTTCAAGCACATACGGAGACAAGTCCCTGGGTTAATGACACCTGCCCATTCATTGTTGTTGGAAGCCAAGTGCTGTCACTCAGTCCACCCCACTGTGTGAGACAGGGACTGTAGGAGCCCAGTGAGTTGACAGCCCACAGGTGGGAAAGATCTACTCTATGCAGCAACAGCATGGAAAGAGCCTGATGGCAGAGGTTTGGAGCCAGGCTCAAAGCTGTTATCATTTTAATATGTAGGTATTGGTTTAGTCCCTGGTAGGCTAGTGGTTAAGGTGCAGCGTTCTCGCCGCTGCGGCCCGGGTTCGAATCAGGGTTGCATCAGGAAGGGCATCTTGCTTAAAACATTTGCCAAATGTCAACATGCGAGTCGTCAGTGTGACGATTCGCTGTGGCGACCCCTAAATGGGAAAAAGCCAAAACTGACTTTCTTTTTGGTATTAATGCCACTTTATTAAGTTTTTTTCAGCAACAAAGTAACCAGTTAGACTGAAAATCTGTGGTCAGTCTATTCAGCAGACAGCTACATCTAGTCTGTAGTATAATTATCAAATAAGGTTCATTATTACGCAGCATTTAAAAGTTACACTACAAACACATTTGTCAAAGTGTATGTGAAACAAGTGTCACCATGCTGTTTGATAGTAAAGCTACGAGTTATTGATTTGAGAAGTGATTTTTGAGATATAATCCACAGCTTTAGTGTTTAGCCAACAGCGATGGACCCAAATTGTTTTGATAGTGTACTTTATTTTTCCAGCATTTTTAAAATACTAAAACAATTTAGGTAGCAACATACAGCCATGGCCAAAAATACTGATATCACTGCATTTCTGTCAAATAACACACCATTTATTCCATAACCTTGTTGCAATCAAATTCTTTGGTATTCTTCTTCTGTTTGCATTGGAACAACTCAAAAAAGCTCAGAAAAAAGCCATATCTGATCCATTCCACACAGAACTCCAAAAATGCACTGGACAGAATTATTGACACATTTTCAAAATCATCAGAAATAGTTGTATTTCCAGCAGGTGATGCTCCTTTAATTTGTAATGAAACTCACCTGTAGCAACCAACAGGTGCTGACAACATACAAATCACACTTACAACCAGTTAAAATGGAGAAAAGTTGACTCATCCTTTGTGTTACTTGGACCACACTGAGCATGGAGAAAAGAAAGAAGAGCAAAGAATTGACTGAGGATGTGAGAACCACAGTAGTGGAAAGGACAGTCTCAAGGCTCCAAGTCCATCTCCAAAGATCTGGCTGTTCCTGTGTCCACTGTGCACAACATTATCAAGAAGTTTACAGCCCATGGCGCTGTAGCTAATCTCCCTAGATGTGGACAAAAGAGAACAATAGATGACAGATTGTAACAAAGGATTGTTCCAATGGTGGATAAAGAACCTTGATCAACTTCCAAACAAATCCAAGCTGACCGGCAAGACATAGGGTGCAACAGTGTCAGCTCACACTATCTCTCACCACCTGAATGACAGTGGACACTATGGTAGGAGACCCAGGGGACCCACTGATGTTTTGGGGCTATTTTGCTGCTTCAGCCACTGGATGTCTTGACTGTGTGTAACTGCTTCTGCTACTTTCACCAGTTAAAATTAATACAGGGGCATCTCAATAAATTACAATATCGTGGAAAAGTCTATTTATTTCAGTAATTCAACTCAAATAGTGAAACTCGTGTATTCTATATATTCAGCACACACAGACTGAAGTAGTTTTAAACTGTTGGGTCTTTTAATTGTGATGATTTTGGGCCACTTTTAACAAAAACCCACCAAATCACTATCTCAATAAATTAGAATATGGTGACATGCCACTCAGCTAGTCAACTCAAAACACATGCAAAGGTGTCCTGAGCCTTCAAAATGGTCACTCAGTTTGGTTCACTAGGCTACACAATCATGGGGAAGACTGCTGATCTGATCAGTTGTCCAGAAGACAATCATTGACACCCTTCACAAGGAGGGTAAGCCACAAACATTCATTGCCAAAGAAGCTGGCTGTTCACAGAGTGCTGTATCCAAGCATGTTAACAGAAAGTTGAGTGGTAGAAAAAAGTGTGGAAGAAAAAGATGCACAACCAACCGAGAGAACAGAAGAACTGGACTGTTGCCCAGTGGTCCAAAGTCCTCTTTTCAGATAAGAGCAAGTTTTGTATTTCATTTGGAAACCAAGGTCCTAGAGTCTGGAGGAAGGGTGGAGAAGCTCATAGCCCAAGTTGTTTGAAGTCCAGTGTTAAGTTTCCACAGTCTGTGATAATTTGGGGTGCAATGTCATCTGCTGGTGCTGGTCCACTGTGTGTTTTGAAAACCAGAGTCACTGCACCTGTTTACCAAGACATTTTAGAGCACTTCATGCTTCCTTCTGTGGACCAGCTTTATAAAGATGCTGATTTTATTTTCCAGCAGGATTTGGCACCTGCCCACATTGCCAAAAGCACCAAAAGTTGGTTAAATGACCATGGTGTTGGTGTGCTTGACTGGCCAGCAAACTCACCATATGGGGTATTGTCAAGAGGAAAATGAGAGACCAAAAAAATACAGATGAGCTGAGGGCCACTGTCAAAGAAACCTGGGCTACCATACCACCTCAGCAGTGCCACAGACTGATCACCTCCCTGCCATGCCGAATTGAGGCAATAATTAAAGCAAAAGGAGCCCCTACCAAGTATTGAGTACATATACATTAAATGAACATACTTTCCATGGGTTTTTGTTAAATGTGGGCCAAAATCATCACAATTAAAAGACCCAACGGCTTAAACTACTTCAGTCTGTGTGTACTGAATGTATATAATACACGAGTTTCACTATTTGAGTTGAATTACTGAAATAAATAGACTTTTCCACGATATTGTAATTTATTGAGATGCACCTGTAATCACTGAAAATTGTGAGCAAATAAGTTTTTTTATGTTTGAACTATATACAGTTTTGTGTCATCTGTAAAATATTTGGTTTCTGGAAGAGACATCAGCATCAAACAATCTCATTATAAACGACAAACACCACTATCTTGATAATGTTACAATAAGAGGACCAGAGGATTATTTATTTTGGACAACATTTGAATCTCAACTGAGCTGATCCAGCTTGTAGCTTTGTCATCTCATCTGAACCCTGAGCTGTTTATCTCTTTTTTCGACTGTTGTCCACAGGCCTTCATAGTTTAACATTTAAACAAGCGTGAGATTTTGCTGTGTCAACATCCATGACTTTTTTGAAACTGCGTGCCCCTGACAAGACTAGCTTGAAGGATCAATCAGAGCATCAAACTCTGATGTTGCTAACAGAACACTGAAAAGCAGGGCTATCTCTATACAATTTATGATCAAACAGCTTAGCTTAACCTGCCACATCCGAGCCTCCATCTGCCTGCCACCGTGTGAGCTTTCCAATCAGTTCATACCTGTTATTCATAGGACACTTTCTTTATTAGAAAGAGGGCCTCACAGAGGATCGATTATCACTTTGCTAAATGGTCCCACACTCTGCAATCTGCAAAAAAGTGAGAAACATAGATGTAATTGTTCTCATCTTGAATAACTTTGTTCTCTGTCCTCTGTGCAGCTGTGAATGTAGGGAGATCAACCCTAAGAAAGTGCGACATTTGCCCTTGCATTTAAAGAGCACAAGGGGAACGGTGTCAGACCCTTCTGCACTGGGCTGGTGTTGTGGTGGATGCCCAGTAATCACATAAAAATGGCTCTACACCCTGTTCACCTATGACTGTGTCACCTCCCACAAAGACAATATCATCATAAAGTTGGCGGAGAACACTGCAGTGATAGGATGCATCACT
>NW_018128212.1:157595-160261 GCF_001952655.1 Monopterus albus
GTAAAGCGCTTTGGCCAGTGCAACACACTGTGGAAAAATGCGCTATATAAATACAGTCCATTTACCATTTTTATTTAAATATGTATTAATTTGATGTAGGTGTCTAGTGTGTGGTAAGTGAGACAATACCAGCAGCAGTGGATTCAGGTAACAAGAGAACTCTTCCTGTCATTGTCATCATGATTTTTTTTGTTGTTGTTGTTAATGACTATTATTTTAGTTAACACCTTTCTAATGAACAGCTGTTTTCTATTTGCAATTTGTTTTTTGTGTCTTTCAATCTGTCTGCTTGGAGTCAGATTGCAGAGAATGATAATGTGTGGGTCAGTGATTCTGTCTGACTGACATGTTGTAGCTGTTTGTATAATTCTACCTGTTTATCATGTTTTTTATTGTCTTTTGTAATTAACAACAGATTTATGATCACAAACAGGCAGATGTGTGTGTGCTGTGTGTACATGTCTGTTTGTGTAGAGAAATGTTAGCTCATAGCAATTTCTGAAGGCCATTTTGCTCGTCCCAACCAATTCAGTGCTGTTTGAGGGTTATGATTTGGTTTTTAGGGTTAAGGGTAGAGTTAGGTTATGGTAAGGGCTTGGATTAGTCATTTAGCTGTGATACCTCAGACTAGGGAGAAGGGCAATCAATAGCAGTGTCACTGAATGTCCTCACTACTAAAGTGAGAGCAGCATGTGTGTGTGTGTGTGTGCATATGCGTGGCCTCATATTTTGGGGACATAAATCTGTTTACAAAATCACACTGTGGAAACTTGACATTCTTATGGGGACAAAAAGCAAGTGTCCAAAATGCAAATCATCACATTTTAGAGTGATAGGGTTTGGTGAAGGTTAGGTTAAGCTAAGTCTTCTGGAAATGAATATAAGTGAATGTAATGTCCCCTGAAGTGATGGAAACACATTTTGTGTGTGTGTGTGTGTGTGTGTGTGTGTTTGAGTGTCTGCCTGGTTGTTCTTTTCTGTCTTTAATGAGCCAGAAATTCTTGTTATTATTGTCCATGTTGTTTCTTCAGCTCACACATTTCTAATGAACAGCTGCTCTATGTCTGAGAGTGCTAGCCAACACACACACACACACACACACACACAGACCATACAAGTTTCACAAGGATTTGTATGCCCTAAGGCAGTCGTGAGAACTCTTTGGTATTAAAGGATATCTACACATTTTAGGTTTTATTTACCACAAATCACATACTGTATACAAAACACACTATATTGTTTTGGATGACTTTCCATTCTCATTCATTTCAAAAGACCATAACATATAACGTCTGAGTGGACCCTTCTTTCTGTATTACACTCACACATCTATAGAAGAGTGAATTACTAACATAAAGTTAGCTAGTTAGCACTAGCATGAAACTCTAGAATCAATCACCTGTGCTCCAACCAGCCCACCCTCCCCCTTGTTCAGCTCCACACTAAACCACGGTCACAGAGCCACAGCCAACAAAATTCATCCAGTTAGCAGACACTGCAAAATTCAACTGGTGGACATTAAAACAATGTAACTCACCAAACGGACTTTCCTGCTTTATGTCTACTGTAAAACACACAAAAGCATAACTGTGTAATAGCTTCTGCAACATGACAGGTGGACATGACACATTTACAGCCAGTGCAGTTTGTGAACGTCAGCAGAGAAATAAGAGTGGGTGGTGCAAGTCCACAAGCATGGTGACGTCACACACATAAAAAAAGCTGGGCATCTGAGGGAATGCAGCTACTGTAGGTCCCGATGGTGGTGGGGGGGGGGTTGCAGGCGGCTGGGCGGAGAAAGGGGGCAAAATTGGTGGAGGGAAGAAATGAGGATTCAGGAAGTGAATCTGGAAACATAGAATGTGGTGAGGGCAAGCATGCAGTGGAATGGGGAAAGCGAAGACTAATGGGGGGGTGGGGGTAAATGGAGAAAAGATACTCCTACGAACGAAATGATACAAAATGAACTTTGTAATAAAATTGATAAGGACACCCTGACAGTGGACAAGAAAGGCTTTGTACTCTTCATGGTAGATGTGATTAACTGTGCTGCACAGTCTGATTTAAGAACTGAAAGAAAAAAAAAATCAAAATTATCATTAAACCTGCAGAGACCTTTCTGGGAATTGAAGGTTTGCACTGATAAGGAAAATGGTGGTGGAGTGGCTACATTTATTAAAGATGGAATAAACTACAGTATATTTGACATTAATGTAGAATATGAATCCATAATTTTTAGGGTGTGGTTGGAAAACAGTAGCTTAAGAAAGAAAGAAATTTAGATAATTACTGTAATCCGTGTAGCCAACTTATTGATGTCAGGGTTTCTCACACTGGCTAGGACCCAAGATGCAGACCAAGACTAGGAAGGGCTTAGAAAGTCTTTATTAATTAGAGTACAAAGAACCAGTGTTGCTGTCGTGCCGGGAGCACACAGGTGAGTCCGACAGGCAGGAGAAACTTGAATGGAGCTGCAAGGCCAGGAACATCCATCCATCCATTTTCCTCCGCTTATCCGAAACCGGGTCGCGGGGGCAGCAGTCTAAGCAAAGATGCCCAGACTTCCCTCTCTCCAGACACTTCCTCCAGCTCCTCCGGGGGAATGCCAAGGCGTTTCCAGGCCAGCCGAGAGACATAGTCCCTCCAGCGTGTCCTGGGTCTTCCCC
>NW_018128212.1:160327-169089 GCF_001952655.1 Monopterus albus
ACAGAGGCCTGAGCCACCTCAGCTGGCTCCTCTCGATGTGGAGGAGCAGCGGTTCTATTCTGAGCTCCTCCCTCCTCCTCCTCACCCTATCTCTAAGGGTGCCACAAGGTTGTCCTTGCATGCTCCTAACTTAATCTGTTCATGCATCTTCATTACTATTTAAATGTGTTTACACTATATCAACATGGACATATTTTGCTATACATACATACACTACCATTCAAAGGTTTGAGGTCACCTCCATTTTCTACTTCTTATTATGACATTTAAGCAGTTCATGTACAGTTAATAACCTTTAAACGGTACAAAACTAAGGACTAAACTGCTAGAGGTAAACGTGTGTATGTGTGACCCCTCTTCAATGATCCACTAATACTGTAGTTTAACTTGCATCTTTTTTTTGCAGTAGTGGGGATGTCTCAACTTTTGTTGGTGACTTATCAACAACAACTTCAATCTGTATGACGGCAGTGGGAGAAGTAGTGGTGACCCCAAATATTTGGAAGGCTGTAGTAATGAACATAAATATAATATATGGTTCTAAATGTGATTTGGTTGCTTCAGAGTTAAAGACTTTACTCTGCCGGCAATGCGAAGCAAGCTCCTGCTCTGGTTGTACAGGGATCGGCCAGCCCTTAGCAAAGGGCCCTGGACCCCATACTCCCGGAGCACCCCCCACAGGGCGCTGCAAGGTACATGGTCGAATGCCTTCTCCAGATCCACGAAACACATGTGGACTGGTCGGGCAAACTCCCATGAACCCTCTGCCACCCTGTCAACCAAGACAGCCCCACAACATCCAGAGACTTAAGGTACTCGGGGTGGATCTCATCCACCCCCGGTTCCTTGCCACCGAGAATATTCTTAACTACCTCGGTGACTTCAGCTTGGGTGATGGACGAGTCCACCTCCGAGCCCCCGGCTTCTGCTTCCTCATTGGAAGACATTGTGCCGGGGTTGAGGGGATCCTCAAAGTATTCTCTCCACTGCCCGACAATGTCCCCAGTTGAGATCAACAGCTGCCCACCTCCACTGTAAACAGTTTTGGCAGGGCACTGCTTCCCCCTCCTGAGGTGCCGGACAGTTTTCCAAAATTTCTTCGAGGCCAACTGATAGTCCCTCTCCATGGCCTCACCAAACTCTTCCTAGACCCAAGTTTTTGCCTCTGCAACCACCCGGGCTGCAGCCCGCTTGGCCTGCCGGTACCAGTCAGCTGTCTCAGGAGGCCCCCTTGCCAGGCTTGAAAGGACTCCTTCTTCAGCTTGACGGCATCCCATACTTCCGGTGTCCACCACCGAGTTCGAGGATTGACGCCACGATAGGCACCGGAGACCTTACGACTTTAAAAAAGAAGACACAAATTGGCCCTTCACTTTCAGCAAAATCTGAACATTAGCTGAACCCACCGTTACAGAAAGTGCACTTCATGTTGCTGTAGTCAACTGACAGAATGGCCTAATGAGTCTGCCAAAACATGTTGTAAGTCTGTGGATCAGGTCAGTGTCTTGTGGGTCATTAGAGACACCTGGGTGACTTCGTAACTCATAAGAGGAAATCAAAGGAGCACCAGCACCTGCCCACCCAACAGAGGCAGGAGAAGACTCATCAGGGGGAGGTAGACCGTCTCTTTCATCAGGTGACTGGTGCCAGACCCAGGATGCAGTATGGTCATCATCAACCTCACTGACGCTCGCAGGAGCCTCATGAAGGTAAGTCATAGTCAAAGCAGATCCTCCATCTACCACGGATGTATCTGGCTCTTCAGGGGCAGTGACAACACTAGCTGTGGGTTGATTCTCCAAGACCTCCAGCGACACATCCAAGGGCAAGAAGTTGACTTGGTGGAGAAGGTTGCGTACATATCCGTAAATCTCCAGACTTCTTCCACACCAACACTAGGGGTGAGGCATATTCACTGATGGACTTACTGATTATGCCTTTCATCTCCATCTCAGACAGGACCTCTCCCAGCTTCTGAGCGGGCGGTCATCAGTGAGGTGAATCCGATGGACAAACTCCTTTGCCTCCCCACAGTCCAACTTGTCTCTGGAGAACACATCCTGAAAGCTCATAACTAGGTCAGCCAACCTCCTCTTCCACTCATCAGAAACTTCACAGCCCTCTATGTCGACATCACCAAGGCTGAACTCCTTCAGTAGCTGCACTGGATCTGGTGAACCATCAGGCAAATGAGGTGGGGTAAGAGACTGATCAGACTCAGTTTGACATAGACCTTTAGTGATATGAAAATCTTCAACAGCTACACAGGGGAATACATCAGCCAGTTTAGTGTTGCACCGCAGCGTGACAGGGTCTTGTGTGGGATTAAGGATCTTCATGGGGATCCAACGATCCCCCCACATAGGTGTGATGACCCAACCAACCATGATGGTCTTCGGTGTGGAGCAAGCAGATGTGGGCTCCACAAAGACGGTGCTCCCAGGTGACACAGGGGCAAAAGGTGGCAGTTTACCCCACACAATGTAGCAGTAGTGTGAGAGCACATTGAAGCCTCACCGTCCCTACCTTTTCAGGCACTTCCGGACTCGTCCACCGGGAGGCACAGCTCAGCAACTGCAGAAACTCTTCACATTCCAGGTTAGACGTGTGAGAAGAAAGTAGCTCCCAGTATTTCTCATCAGACTTCATTTTCTGGATCATTGGTCGGAGCACATTTGTGCCAACAATGAGCTCATCCCTCTGTCCAGGAACCAAAAAAGCCGGTACTTGAAATCTGAACCCATAAAGTTCAATGTTCAGTTCATAAATGCACTTAGGTTTGGTAATTAGACCACCACAGCCGACGAGGACCACTCTCTCCGGAACAGGTTGAGGGGTCAAGGCGACACCTGCAGCTTTCAACTTGGCCTCTGCTACTTCACTGAGTGTACATGACATACTGCCTAAGTCTAGCATCCCTCTCAAAGACGTCTGGTCATTAATTGACACGGGAGCATAAAACAGTTCACTAGCTCCTTCAACTCTTTGTGACCCAACCAATATGACTGTCTTGTCTTCAGAGAAGCCCCTACAGCAGTTAACATACACACAGTGTGGATCAGGAGGATTGTTGAGGGTGTTATTAACACTGCCCATGCTGCCCCTCTCATCGCACGGGCTGACTAGTTTAAACTTTTTTTTTTATGTCCAGGACCAAAGCAGTTAAGGCACAGCCTGAACAGTCTACAGTGTGAATGAGTGGAATGTTCACTGGAACTGCAAACCTGACATGCAGGATGCCCCAGGCACTGTGAGACCTGAGAATGGCCTGTTCTCTGTTGACCAGTTGTTAGTGAGGTAGTGCACAGGGAGAGGACCTTATCAAACATGGCCACCATCTGCTAAGCAGCTGGTTCAGGTGTCGTGATAGTGGACACTGCCAAAGGTGAAGAAACTGTGTGTGCATGAGGCAGAGAGTGCGGAATGGCGGCTGGAGAGGGCGGCTGACCCACTGCTGTGAATGAGAGCTGAGGACGCTCAGGGTTGACACTGGACAGCGGAGGTAACATATAAGAGGGCACCTGCTCACATGACACTGGGACAGCTGACGGAGGACAGGAAAACTAGAAAGCAGGGGCTTGCGACGTCATAGCACTGTTCACTGCATGTGCATTAGCCACTATACCCCTCATTTTCCTCACATGGCTCTCCAGGCGGCTTTGGACCTCAGCCGCTGTCCACTCTTCAGGAGCCTTCATTTGAAATGACAGGGAGAGTGTTGGGTCAGGACAGTGGCTAACAAACATCATGACAACCTCAGCATTGGGATCCTCCACACATTTATCACGACTTTTAAGGCACTCATTGGCAGCGTCAATAGACTTGTTAAGGCGGATCCAATAGTCCATAGCATTCTCACCAGCTCTTGGCACAGTGCTGTAAAAATCTCTCATTGGCAGGTTGGAGAATGTGAGCTCACTGAAGTTACGCTTCAGGATGTCAAACACAGCAGTAATTAACCCATCTCCTCTCAGTTCAGGGCGGCAGCGAAGTGACATTTTAACCACATCTCGGGCTCTGCCTGTTAACCTGGACATTATCAGTTCATATTTTTCTTCACATGTCCCACAGTCAACTCTAGACAAGTAACGCTTCATCATCCCCTCCCACTCTTGGATGGAAAACATGTCACTATGGTCACCTCTGAAGAATGGTGGAGCTTTGGCCTCTGATTGTACCACGACTTTCAGCTGGGATGACTCAAGCCGACTGGGAGACACACTTTCAGCAGGTGGTGGCAGCTGGCTGTGGCTGGGCTGGTGCATGGTGCTCAAACCAGCTGTGATATCCCCAATTGGTTTTACCAAATCAGTTAATATACCACTGAGCGCCTCATGTGTTACAACTTGTGTTAGCTGTGAATGGGCATTTGCAACAGGAGTGGAATTAGCAACAGGTACTAATGGTGGGATTATTATAGACTGGTCTACTGTGCATTTATTATTACCAGAGGCAATAGGCCTACCCCTCCCAAAACAAAATGAAGCATTTTGGTGACCACCACCCAAACCAAAAGTAACACCATTCCCTCCATCAATCAGCTCAGGCTTAAACATTTCAGTCAGATGCAATCAACAAAATAAAAAACATGGGAAAAACATTCTCAATAACAACTGCATGCAAAAGTTATAGCGCTTCTAACACAGATTTTTGGGTATCATAACCTTAATAGATGCACTGAGAGACTAGCACAAGTCTGGAACCTGGAAGACAAGGAGCGGGGCAAAGCCTTAGGCACGCCGCCCGGGAGACAGGGAGGTAGCAGAGCGGAGAGCGCGGGACCACAGGACCGGCAGTCGGCAGAGCGTAGAAGATCGCTGGACAGCGATGCCACGGGTCGATATGGCACCAAGTCTGACTGGTGAACTTCTGCGTTGTGTTGTGGCTGGGGCGTGTGTGGTGGCTGAAGGACCCACGAAACACCAGGCCTGCGTTTGGAAGCGCGCTCTGTTTAATCTGACAACATGAAACAATAATCAGCACCTAGCATGTGGTGCAGGACCTCAAGCCCAATCTCTTCCCAGTGGAACATATCAAAAGGGGCTAAATATTCAGATAACATACCTGACAACATGAAACAATAATCAGCACCTAGTATGTGCTGCGGGACCTCAAGCCCAATCTATATAAAAAAATACATGTATCGAGGTCTCTGTGTCAGATGGCCATCACTACTAAATACCCATTTTTAACTTGTCTTTGAAGGATCTCCTTAATTTTCCTCAAAAAAGAAACACATGAGTCTCTCAGACAATGTAATGATTCTATAGGCCTGTCTCATGGCTGTCAGTTTGAATTGTACTTTAGAAAAACTGATATTTCCACCGTGACATTGTGGTGATATGACACAATACCGTAGCAACTTCAGAAGGCTATGTCAATGGAAACAAAACACAGCATCACTGTTATTGAATTAATCCAGAACTGACCTAAAATCAGAAAGTGAACTGCTTTAAACATTCTGTGCTGTTATGGTTAGTCCCCCGAACCAGGAGGGTGAGGTAGAACTGAGGTTGGACTCAAGACTGCTGACCCAGGTGCTAGTAAAAATGATGGTTTAATGGTGGTGATACAAAAGGAACACAGTCAATGAAGACAAACAACAGGGCTGAGCAAAGACGGCTGAGGAGAACAGGACAACCAAGGGAGTAGACAAGGTAACGGCAGGAACCAGGAGAAGAGGAGGTTGAGGACGGACAGGTGAATAGACAGGCTAACCACGAGGACAGGCGAACACAATGGTTTTCCACAGCACAGGAACTGTCAGCTTGGATAAAACAAGTAGTGTCTGGCTAACCTCATGGACAAAAAAACAAACAAAGAGGTCCACAGCACAGGAACTGTCAGCATGAACCTTATAACACAAAACATATAACCTACGTTATACGACAACCCACAAGTCACTAATTACAAAATGCGACACAGCTGAGGCGCTGATCCTGCAAGAAGAGAGAGCAGGAGAAAGAAAGGCAGAAGAGAGGCAGGTCGCACCGAGTGGACCTGACAAGTGCCATGCTGTTGTCATTGATCTCCCCTGGTGCAAATCCAACTCCACCACTCTCAGCCCACAGAGCAGTTTTGTCCCTTCTTTTATTTCCCAGTTAAGATATTTAAAACTGTTATTACAACTTGTGAGCCTGACATTTTAATCCTCCAGCATCTGGCTGCCTGACTTTTAGTGTTAACGGTAATTCTGGTAATGGTTTGTGACACTGAGGCCGATGCCTCTTCATTTATCAGCAAGCTAAGTATTATTGCATTAATTAGCTAGATTCTGTCCACATACATTTTTTCAGATACATTCTGATTTAAACATTCTGTGCCATCAGTTTTCTAAAAATGCATGATCTTTAGCTTTTGCACGCTGTTTGCAGAAGAATAACATTTGAAGCTCAGTGACTGAATGTGTCTTGGGAATTGCATTTGATTTCTTTTCTTCAGTTTTTACCTACAAACCCCAATTCCAATGAAGTTGGGACATTGTGTAAAATGTAAATAAAAACACAATACAAATCCTTTTTGACCCATATTTAATTGAAAACACAACAAAGACAGGATATTTAATGTTCAAACTGATAAACTCTGTTTTTTTTACAAATATTCACTCATTTGATCCAGTTCTAAAAGAGCTGGGACAAGGACAACAAAAGACTGGGAAAGTTGAGGAATGCTAAAGAAACACCTGTTTGGAACATTCCACATGTGAACAAGTTTATTGGAAACAGGTGAGTGTCATGATTGAGTATAAAAGGAGCATCCCAAAAGGCTCAGTCATTCACAAGCAAGGATGGGGGCAGTTCACCACTTTGTGAACAACTGCATGAGTAAATAGTTCAACAGTTTAAGAACAACGTTTCTCAATGTACAATTGGAAGGAATTTAGGTATTTCAACATCTACAATCCATAATTTTATCAAAAGATTCAGAGAATCCAGAGAAACCTCTGCATGTAAGCGGCAAGGCTGTAAACCAACACAGAGTGCCGCTTACATGCACTTCGATCCCTCAGGTGGCACTGCATTAAAAACAGACATCATTCTGTAAAGGATATTACCGCGTGGACTCAGGAACACTTTGGAAAACCATTACCAGTTAACACAGCTCGTAGCAACATCTACAAGTGCACGTTAAAACTCTACCATGCAATGCGAAAGCCATATATCAACAACACCCAGAAATGCTGCCGGCTCGTCTGGGCCTGAGCTCATCTGAGATGGATTGATACAAAGTGGCAAAGTGTGCTGTGGTCTGACAAATCCACGTTTCAGATTGTTTTTGAAAATCATGGACGTCGTGTCCTCCAGGCTAAAGAGGACAAGGACCATCCAGATTGTTATCAGCACAAAGTTCAAAAGCCAGCATCTGTGATGGTATGGGGGTGTGTTAGTGCCCACGGCATGGGTAGCTTGCACATCTGTAGAGGCACCATTAATGCTGAAATGTTTTGGAGGAAAATATGTTACTATCTGAGTCTTTTTCAGGGACGTCCCTTCTTATTTCAGCAAAACAATGCCAAGCCACCTTCTGCACATGATACGACAACGTGGCTTTGTAGTAAAAGAGTGTGTGTACTAGACTGGCCTGCCTGCAGTCCAGACCTGTTTCCCATTGAAAATGTGTGGTGCATTATGAAGCACAAAATACGACAACGCAGACCATGGACTGTTGAGCAACTGAAGTCAGATTTGCAAGTCTTTGTAGTCATTGTATGTTTTTTTATTTATATTTTACACAGTGTCCCAACTTCATTGGAATTCGAGTTTGTAGGATTGTACCCAGCATTGTAAAGCTGTAAAGTCTTGACCCTCAAACAGCCCTTTGACAAGGTCTGAGAAAAATGAGGACCAGCCAAAATTCCTTACCTTCCCAAAATGTTCTCACTTCCATGGTTTAAAATCCAAGACTAGTCATCACACTGCTGACCATATAAATACACACACACACACACACACACACTAAACAGACAAATACAAAAAAGCAGCAAAGCACCACTACAGCCTCTAGAATTACTTAAAACATCAGACACATTGTCAGATAACAGGGTCCATTTCAGAGAACTTTTACTCAACAACAAGTTTGATGGCGAATAATTTGCCATTTGATTAATGAAGCCTTAATTCACCCAAAATGAAGAAATATTTAGCTGTGCAACAATCTCAGTCACCCCAAGTCTCTCCTCCACTCAGTCCTCCCTCTGTGGTCTTGTTAAAGAGCTATAAGTGAGTGACAGACAGGAAGTCATATCATAAAAGTGTCATGTGTCACCTCATCTCTTCTGTTCCCACTTTAATTAACAGATCGTTCTGGAGCTGTGATGTCAGAACAGATTTCCCGGCAGGTGGCCCAGGGCTGCTCTTCCATGGTCACCCACACGGCAAGGCAGCTGAACATTCTACCATTCAATTACAGCCATGGCCATATTGACACCCCTCCATTTCTATCAGATAAGGCACCATTTCTCTCAGAAAATTGTTGCAATTACAAAGTCTTTGGGATTCTCATGATTATTTCTTTTGTTTGCATTGGAACAACACAAAAAAGCAGAGAAAAAAAATCCAAATCTGATCCACTCCACACAGAATTCCTAAAATAGACTGATTGACACCCTCAACGTAATATCCAGTAGTACACCGTTTGGACAGCATAACTGAAATCAATAACTTCCTGTAACCATCAGGGAGGTACTAATATGACACTTATTCTGCTGAGGGTGATGATGGGTATTTCACTAGTGCTGTGCGTAGAGGGTCTGTGGTGTCTAA